>NW_016164038.1:0-205 GCF_001687245.7 Rhagoletis zephyria | reverse complement strand
CCTCCTCCTTATTTGGAAGTCGGTTAAAAAAAGGGCAATCCAATCCTTTCGGCATGTACCCCAACGGGCCAGTGCCCTTTGAATACTGTAGTAACTTTTTAGGTAGCTTCTTTGTTCATCCCTAAGAGAGCTTTGGTTCTAAGTGGGTCGTAGGATACCCAGAACTTGCGGCTAATCCTATACGATCCTATACGGTTTCACCTCT
>NW_016164037.1:0-33601 GCF_001687245.7 Rhagoletis zephyria | reverse complement strand
CATACATGTATATGATTGCTCAAAAGTGTAGCCGTAGAATTAGCATAGCGCGAATTTTAACAGTGGAAAGAGGGTGGCCACGAGGTACAAAAGAGTAGCGCGAGCAGGCGTAACAGCTGTAAACTTGCTAGGCAAATCGGCAATTGATAGTTGGTAGTTTGCGGCACAAGCGCGCATATTTTTCAATGCCGGACATGCACTCACCGCAACCACAATTACTATGGCAAAATAACCCTTTTTCAGAAAAGTTGAACCACTTCCTATCCCTGAAGAAGTCTGTTGAGGAGATGGGGTGATCTCCGAAATAGCCGCTATAACTTCTGCCGCTTAGACTTTGTCACTTTTTCTATTTTCACTAATAAACAAAATCGTGGTATAAAGCTCAATAATAATATTATTATAAAAACTTGGTTGAGAGTAGATTCTACACGTACATATGAAGTCGCCGATCGCTGCGAATTAACTCGGATCAGGGGAATTTTCGATGACAACACTGATAAAAACGGCCAGCTGTTGTCTTTTGTATAAGTAAGCGAACAAAACAAGCGAGTTTGGCATCCGTCAGGTTTTCGTATTTTATTTTATTGATATATTTAATTTTTTATTTTGCTATCAGTTAATTAAAATTTTTAGACTTTAATTTTATTAAAAAAGTCAACGACTTACCGAAAGCAACCTTAAAAAAATATAAGTACTTATAAGGAAGGACTTAATAGCACCGATGTTCGTTGACAGTTTTTGGATGGCCTGGTAATCCTTGCGGTTTCGGAAGGTTGAAAAGGGGCTTCAACTTATTTTTTTTTTTTAACAGGCAGTCGATAAAACAGCCCTTAATGTCAGAGTAATATCCATTTCAATTTGTGTCAATTGATGTCCTCGCGCCAAAGATTCAACTTCGGGAGAAAATAATCAGGCAGTCTGCCTATCAGAGAAAAACGAGGCCATCTACCATCTCTTTTAAGAGATACGGCCAACAATGTGAGCACGGGCGTAGGACCGTAGGGGAACTGGCTCGATGGCATCGGGAGTAGGGAATCCAATCCCGCATAAAAATATCGCAAGCTTGCGAGATCGAGATCATCAATCCCACAGGATTTTCGGGACCTGAAACAATACCCGCTCGCTGTAATCCCAAAACTAGCTAAAACATCAGTGATTCTGGATTATTCAAATTTAACTAAATTTTCCTCTTTTTCCGCGTAATTTTTTTACCGTTTGATTTTTGTTAAAGTAATATATTCTATATAAAATACTCTTAAAAATTACACCATAGCTGAATGTGTGCCTCTAACAAAACCAGAGTTATGAGTAAATATTCGAAATTTAGCATCTGAAAGGAAGCTCAAGAAAATAAAAATCTATTTTTCCGCTAGCACACTTATTGATCGATAGAAACGTATTGTTCTACACTTGTATAATGTGTTCATAAATCGGTAAGTGTACAAGTTAGTTATCAAGGCGAAGGTTTTAAAATATTAATCAATCACAAAAACCACAGAACCACAAAAAAAATCGATGAGAGACTAATAAAACCATATCAGGTGTTGTATATGTTTTTGCGGTCGCTGAACACGAATCTGAAGTCCGTTTTGCTCCATCACCTCAGGATTTGCTTCTAACCTCAAAACACGCTGCGAAACTCAATGAACTTCTCCAAAAGGCCTTCTGAAGTACGTCCTATAAAAGCCCTTCTGGAAGGACCTTTATGAGTAGCGAACGAAGAAGCCCGTCAATTGATTAGAAAAGAAAAAAGAAAGGAGAAAGGTAAGTAGAGTGGAAGGCCTCTTGACTCTCCGGAAGGCCTTTAATTTTATTCTGTAGTCGCAAATCCCGCGGAACGCACATGTGTAATCCCGCATTTCTGATCCCGCAAAAATGGCACGGGAACCCGCGTTTACGAGTTTAGATTCCCTACTCGAGACAATGCCAACTTTTCTTAATCGGAAATTTTTGCAATACTAGAGGACTGTCGTGGCTAGAATAATATAGAACCTCCAGAGAGTTTGCAGATTTCCAGCTAGATTGATAACCTCCCTATTTTTTGGAGTCACAAAAATTTAGTCATTATTTAGCAGCTACCTTAGCGGCTGTAGCAACCTTTTTGTCTATACGTACAAATTTTTCAAGCATTTCGAAGCAGCGCGGCAATGAATGCGCGCGTAAATTGTTGCAAACAAAAAGAAGAGAATGAAGCAAATCAGGAGCAACTATAGCAGCAAAAACAACGAAAATAGCAACAACATCAAGGAGTGAGCAGCATTTAAAATGCTCGTAAGCAAAGTAGTAGCTTCTTTTGAGGTGTGGCTATAAAAATTGCTGCAAGCAAGAAGCCGTCTGGAACTAAAAGCAAGAAGAATGACTATTGAGAAGGTGTTGATGATACGACGCCGCCACCACCACCTCGAGAGCTGCTGCATGCAACTTGTTGGCGGCTTGCAACATAAACATTGGCAGCAGCAGCGGCAGCGGAAGTAGCAGAAGAAGCAAAGAAATGCAAGTAAAATGATAACGTGCCAGCAACACTTATGTATTTTATTTGCAATATGGCATTCTACGATATTTGTATGGCTAGGAAAGGCAAGGTAAGGAACCTGGCCCGCGGTTGGTAGCCACTTTGGCATTGTAGTAAAAAAATGAGCAGTCGTTAAAAGAGCAATGCAAGCGAAATAAAAAGGAAGAACTGGCGACAAGCGGTATTCGAAATAAAAATATAGCTGCTACCTGCAAATAAAAAATATTTATATACATATGTATAAAGAAACACGTTACATGCCAACGCCATCAACATCGACATAGTCGGAGCCGTTAAAGTGCGCAAAGCACCGAATCCGCAGGTGGTCAGCCAGCCTAGGCTAACCGGCCACTAATGTTGCATGCAACGCGCTGCACCGCCGCCACTGCTGCTACTACTTTGCTAAGTAAACTAAAGCCAGCCAACCAAGCAGGGAGTCAATCAGCATGCGGTGGTAGCATTGACTATTGACGCCGCACAGTGGCAGATTCACATACATTTTTTGGAACAAGTTAGGAGTTGGCGCGGGGCTTCAATTTTTCGCATGCAACTTTTATAAACAAACCTAACCTCAAAAACGCCTTAAAAATGCCATAAAAAGGACATCAGTGAATATTGGACAACGAAATTTTGTCCATATGCTTTTAATAATAATATAAGGTAACACCCAAAAATATCGCGTGATCAGTCTATTTTAATGCATACTTCTCATATAAACCTAACCTCAAAAAAAAGTCTTAGAAACTTTCATTACGCCTATTAGTAAAATGTGTATTTAAAAAAAAGATTGCAGATAAAACTATAATCAATTGAATTAAGTATCAAACGAAAAAAAATATATAAACCTCTTTAAATTAAATATTTACATATACTTGCCGGACAATCAAGAAATATAATGGCATCTTTAATAACATGGAATA
This sequence comes from Rhagoletis zephyria, assembly GCF_001687245.7. NCBI lineage: Eukaryota > Metazoa > Arthropoda > Insecta > Diptera > Tephritidae > Rhagoletis > Rhagoletis zephyria. The sequence continues at coordinate 30,169 of NW_016164037.1, read as the reverse complement.
CGCCTTCCTCGACAAACATTAAATGTTCTGTTAGAATGATGTTCATTTTAGAGCTTTTTTAACCGACTGCAAAAAAGGCGTTATCAAAATGTCCGAATTTTTTTTTTTTAAGGATGTATGCGCTGACTTTGGACCACGGAAAGGTGGTACCTCAAGGTTGGTCCCATAGTACTCTGATTTAGATTCGATCATTGGATCATGCAGAAATTAACAGCACTCCCAACTTTTTATATGAGAATTGATGTTGGTTGTGTTGCTTAAAAATTACTTGTTTATATAGGCATTCTCAATTCCGTGGCTTTATTGGCCTAGTTTTAAAACTTGAAGTTTTATTTGCTGTCAATTTTTATAAAACAGGGGCTCTTAAAGTATGTAGCATAAGTACTGTAAGTATGTAAATAACTAGATCTGATCATTACAAATATATGTAATTTTCTGCGGTCATAGCCCATTGTGCGCCATCGAGATGGCGGTTCTCTTGCATTGGCACAATAGCTGTTGTAGTCATTTTAATAGCTAAGTAGTCGCCTTGTTCTTCCGACCGATCGCCCGCCCGTTCGAACGTTCGTCTATGCACCCATCCCTTCAGTGTTTAGCATTGGTTGGTTGGTTGCATAGCAGCAGGAATATGTCAAGGACGGAAATCGTGCTTTAAATACTTAATTCTCTTGTAACTTGTTCTTAAGCACCTACAACAACAATAACAGCAATGCCACCATCAACTGCATATGTATGTATGTATGTACATACGCGCCGCAATTATAAAACGTGCCACAAGCGCATACTAAGAAAATCAAAAGTAAACACGCTAACGCAGCAAGTGATCGCAACGACGACGGACAGACGAAAAGTTGTAATGGAATTTTAATATTTATTCAAACATAAAATATTGCATTTGAAAAAGTAATATGAATGCACACATACATATGTATGTATGTATATAAACACATATGTACATACGTATTAACCTGTCTACATGTTTACATTGCAAAGAACGTGTTTGTCTAGTCTGAACGGGTTTTATGTTGGAATTTTCAGTCAATTGTAATAAATACAGATATCGCTCGATCTTTTCGCAAACGTAATACAAATTGATTTTTCCATGCAAATAACGCAAATTATTCATTGAAAAACAACTTTTATTTATGTAAGAAAGGCGACAGGTGCAGCGGAAGAAAATGATTTAATGATGCTTGGAAATCTATATCAGTGAGTTAGCATAAATAAACTGTTGCTTAATGGGAGTTTAACGGCATTTGTGAGAGCTGAGTTAGATTCTGACAGCAGTCGCAAGTCAATAGATGTTAATGAATATAGGTAGCTTGTAAATCTCGAGATAGTATTACATCATTCATTTGTAGTGTATGAGGGAAATGATTGACCAAACAGTTTTTATTTTAAATATTTTTAATTCTTATTATAATCATTTGCTGTATTGAAAATGTAATAATACGGTTAAAATGATCCCACCCAAAATCCCAGAAGCAAAATGGAAATTATTGCTCAGTATCTACGTCAATAAGTGTATCTCTGGTCTGAAATGGAAGCATGGAACCTATTTAGAGGAATTCAAGGCTGTTGCACTGGGATGCGCTCCGGGAATCATTCAAAGAGAAATATTTTTGCAGATATACAGACTTCCAAATACCCAAAAAGTCTTTTCTGGCTATATCTAATTGTACGATGACATTTATATCTGTTTAATAGATTAAGCACAAAGTACACATGTAATCATAAGTGGGCGTGGCTATTTTTATATTCTTATTTCTCTTCTAAAAAATATTTTGAGGGAATAAGCTTCACTAGTTACTAAAATTTCTCAGTTTTCGTATTTCTGAAAACTACCGTTATATGGGAGGTAGGCGTAGTTATTGTCCGATATTGCCCATTTCCAATACCATCCGTCCTACCATGAAAAGAAGTACACATACCAAGTTTCGTTAAGATATCCAAATTTTTACTCGAGTTGTCGTCTGCATAGGCAGACAGGCGGACAGGTGGACGGACGGACGGACAGACGGTCATTGCTTAATCGATTTCCTTTTTCATTGTGATCATTTATGTATACATTTGTCTATATCTATCTTGATTCGTTTTGCCCGTTACAAACAACCGTTACGTCAAGAAAATTATTTTACCCTTGTGCACAAGTGCGCTCGAGTATAAAAACTAGTTCATAGGCATGCAATTTTTATGAGCTCTTAAGGCGTCGAAATACCCGAATACGGGACAAATGCGGGGCATTAAAATTCCAAGGCTAGTGGCTGTTAAGCATAAAACACATGGGGGACACGTACTAACAAAATTAGTATATACATATATCAGGATCCACAATAGGTGATATCGGCCTATCCATCAGGTAATTAAGAAGGTTAAACCGAGAAATCCGGATACAAATATAAATTATATCAATTTCCACGTATCACAATGGCGCCAAATGCACCAGTTCTCTAAGAAGATACTAGAAAGCACTGCTACCAACCAAGCAACCAAATGTTTAAAATACCGATTTCTTGGATTTGTCTTGGAACGCATAAATGCTAGTATGCAAATATATAGACAAAAGTTGAAGACAGACTACAGAATTGCTAACTACTTTTTCACAATACGTAATCTCCATTCCTGAGTTATCACGATTTTAAATGTTTCAACGATTTTGGCCTAGTCAAATACAGCATGGCAATGCCAAGTGACCCCATATCCTTCTCCAAATAGTCTTTCCACTGCTACCACCAGCGGGACCCCTGTCGAATAAACATAAAATCGTCTGCTTAATATTTCTGTGGAACATTCTAACGCCCGGTTGCAATTTTTATTGACCTTTCCTGAACATTCAAAGTAGCGGTCAAAAGACCAATTATGGTTCGAGGTAAGGGGTTAAAAAATTTTACCAAAAATAAAAAAAAAACAAATATTTTTGTTAAAATTTTACTATGGAACTCCTAATAGGCAACATAGACGGTGCGTCTGACTCGCGAGTCCACTGTGTACGTGTTGACTCGCCTTTCGACTACGCACAGTTGAGAAATGGGTGCGGGATATCGGGACCACCGGGACCCACGGTACTGATTTCAAAAAATTGTTCAAGCTCCTAAGCAAAAAACTTAAAATTTTTCCACGGTGTAACCATGACTGAATGCAAAATTACAAGAAATTTTTAATGCGCATGAGAACTAGCGGAGTGAATACTACATTGCGCATGTGCATATGCAATGAAATTAAGCGATATTTTTGCAAGCCACCAGTCAACCAACAAACAGCAAAGCATTCCGCATAAGTGCTAATCAAATGTACTACACAGTGTTGCCGTTGAGAATTTTCAGAAAGACGCAAAAAAGGGGTCCTTGACGAAAAAAATGGTCACCATATTTCATGCTTTTCTGTACTAATAAAATATTAAATCTGAGGTTTTAACTGTAATATGTTGTAAATAAATAGTTATTTATTTTAAAGCAAAAGATTATTGTACGCGTAAACATATATAACAGCTGCATGGAGAAGAGTTGCATTTTCTTTAACAGTTTTAAGTGATGCTTTTTTCGCATTTACAGGAGGGATATTTTTTAATATCATGGTTCTGTTAAAATTTCCTAACATATTCTCTGAAAAGGTGTAAATGTCGCATATAATTTTGGAAAAGGGTAAAAAATGAAAATTTTCAAAAAGTCGGGTGCAAGGGTATTGGCGTTCGAAAGGCTCAAATTGCCCCTTTAGTCGCACAACGGCAACACTGCTAACACATTGTATTATGCCAAATTAGGGCTGCCAGACGTCCCGGTTTTCCCGGACATGTCCCGGTTTTAGACTATTCGTCCCGGTGTCCCGATCCAACCTTAAAATGTCCCGGGTTTCGTTTTAGTGTCCCTGTTTTTGATTTGATGGCACAAATTTGAATAAAAGTACAAAAACACTACACTAAGAGTAAAACACGCGTTGTAATATTCAAAAAATTGTTATGGATTCACTGAGAAAAATAACGCATAGTAAACATGAATATTTTCTATTTGATTATCGTTTAAAAATGTTCGTATTTAAAAATAGTACTTTCATAACACGCACGCGTGGTGTTGATTCAAACTCAACATTTAAATGCACATTTACATGTCTGGCTGTAGCTGAGTGCGCGAAGATGCTTGCCACAATTTGCTAATTTCCAGAGGGTCCGGGTTCAATTNTAGTACTTTCATAACACGCACGCGTGGTGTTGATTCAAACTCAACATTTAAATGCACATTTATATGTCTGGCTGTAGCTGAGTGCGCGAAGATGATTGCCACAATTTGCTAATTTCCAGAGGTTCAATGCCCATTACAACCAGCATGGAATTTAAATATTTTTTCAACTTAATTATGAAAAAGCAATCGGTAATTGCAAATCGCTTCATTTTAATATGGGAGCATTTGAATTGAACATTTCTTTACTAAATACTAAAATTTGTATACTTAAATGTATTACGAGTTGGGTTGGTGCCCTTTCATATGCGTATTTTTTTAATTTAGCACGCTTGTTTAATTCTAAACTTCTTTCTCTCAGTGCACCGGTTTAATTTGTGAAATAGTGACATTTCGAGATAGTTGAACTTTGCACAAGCAATAGTTGATGATAAGTATATGTACCTAAATACGTTCAAAATAATGTGCACAGAGTTTTAAAATTATATTAAGGAAAATACATAAGTTTTGAAACAAGTTCACAGCAACGAAAAATATGACTGATATTTTAATGTTATCTTGTACTTAAATGTTTTTCTTCCATGAAACCTAGAGTACTTATAAGTACAGTGCCGTACAAAATTATTGGCTCGGAGCAGTGATCGGACTTCTACTACATTGTGGTAGATCTGCCACTTTTTTGAGCATCTACCACATCTACCACACAAGGTCTGAAATCCATCACATATTCGCGTTTTTGAGTAGTTTTATTTTTGCTCGACATAATTTTCTTAATTCTTAAGAGCAAAAATTGTCCAGCACTAAACACTAACAACAAAGCCGAATGGGAGGATAAAATAAACTGTAAATAGTAAATTTTCTCAATAATCAACTTTTCGACAGAAACGTGGTTTTATTGTGTTAAATTGTGTTAATAGCGATTCTTGTGAAAGTATGAGCAAATTTCAGTGCGTCTAAAGTTCCTAAGACGTTTTTTACTTTTTCCTGGGGATTTGTAAAATCGGCAAATCCCAAGTAGCGGTTTCTGGAACGTGCCACATTTGTTCGCTACATCGTGATGTGATAAAAAGAAATGCTGGCAGCACTCCGAAAGGTTGCAGAAATCTCTCAAAATATGTTCGAAAAATATCTTGATATGGAAGGAACTGCTGAAGGAACACTGTCAAGGAAAAAATTGCCAAAACTAAGCGCAGTTTTTGCAACTTCAATGTTGCACTTTTTTATTCTAATTAAAATGTTTACAATTTAGGTGAAACCTTGCAGAATTTTTTTAATTTTTGTACCAAATTTGATCCAAATCCTGAGATCTACCACATTTTTTTGAAATCTACCACATTTTTTTCCAGATTCTACCACACACATTTTTTTAAAGTCCGATCACTGGCTCGGAGGCTCTTTCATCAGATCACAATTTCTAATCAGATCTTTTAGAAAAATTTTGAAAATGTAGCTTTTGAGCCAATTAATAAAGTGCAAGTCTGAAGTTGCCAGCAAATTTCGTTGATTTTTAGCATTTATTCTTTTTTTTTGCTGACAGGGTCTTCCATATAAAAAGAATTATCGAACATAATTTGTATGGAAGAAACTCTCAGTAAAAACAATACCAAAAATCAACTAAAATTTAATTGGCTGCAAAACTTCATTTTAAAAATTTTGTATAAAAAGTCTGATTAGAATGTTGCAAATTTGTATGCAAATCTATTGAATTTTCCCGAGTTTAGCACAAAGTTTAACAATTTTATTTTAATGTTTTTTATATATTTAGTATAAACTGTATTTTTATAAAGAATAAAAAAAGGTGCTTTAGTTGTGATAAGTTGTTTTGTTTTGTTGGCGTACGTTTTTAATGATCTCATGATCTCATGTTTTTATGTTTTTGCATTTGTCTGTCAAAATAAAATTTCACTACATCGTTTCGCACGTCGAAAAGAAAGAGAAGGGAGCGAGAGGCCATCCCTAAAGTGTCCCGGTTTGGCAACAGAGATATCTGGCAGCCCTATGCCAAATGGATATGCGGCAGAAAATAAATACTTATTGCGATGCAGACGCCACACACACACATACACTTGTGATCAGCTAATTAAGTCATCAATTTCGACTATTTTTCCTTTGTTTATTTAATGTTTATTCTTTTACTATAAAAGTCGAGCTCATTATATAACAAACACAATTTCAATTTTCGAATATACTTTGTATGGAAAAAAATTTGTAATGCAGTCAGAAAAACATTATTAAAAATCAACGCGACTATTTAGCTATTTCAAATTTGCACATTATTGCGCTAGAATTTAATGGTTTAAAGTTAAAAAAATTTAGTTGAAACTTTGCAATTTTTTATAATTTTTGCACAAAGTTATATAATGAGCTAGAATTTTATGGAAAAATAATAAACATTAAATAAAAAAAATAAAATAAAAATAGCCAAAATTGTGCCAAATGTTGATGACTTAATTAGCTAATCGCAAGTGTACCTACTAGGGGGTTTGTACATACAGCTGGGTTTGTACGAGTGCTACATGAGCAGTGTATATACATACATACATCTATTTCGCACGCTAATTAGTGGTGCGCGCGGAATTTCGCATTTTTGCTTGGAAAGTTTGGTGCGAAAAATCAGTTGACGTTGGAAGAAACAACAACCGAAATGGTGAATATGATAAAAACGCAACAAAGAATTAAATACATACGTACAAACGTACATGACGAGTAAAAGTGTGCTGACGGAAACAGAAAAAAAAGTGGCGACATTGTTTTGATTTTACTTGCACCACGCTACGCTGCAGCAGTTGCAAGTGCTGTTGAAGTGCAACTGGTAAAAAGTAAAAGTTGCAAAATTATCTTAGCAGCAATTTATTTAATATGACGAAGGTAGATAAAGACTTTGCAATTATGATAACAACAACAAAAGCAATATGAAAAGCACAAACGGAAAAAATCGTCGCTTTGTAGCTACTACCAGCTACTACTTCAAGGGCTTTTCGCCATAAAGCGTGGGCAGAGACAGTGAAACAATGGACAGGAAAATACTGGCCGCCAAAAATAAAAATTAAATAAAGCATATTATATGAAAATGTGAAGTGAGATGAATTAAAGTTAAAAGAAAATAATAATAGATTGGCGCTTATACATATGTTAGTGTTTGGCCAAGCTTCTCCTCCGATTTGTGGCGTGCGCCTTGATGTTGTCACACAGAGCGGAGGGACCTACAGTTTTACGCCGACTCCGAACGGCAATTGTATTTTTATGAGAAGCTGTTTTTCATGGCAGAAATACACTCGGAGGTTTGCCATTGCCTGCCGAGGGACGACCGCTGTTAAGAAAAAACCTTTTTTTCTATATTTTTGCGATGTTGCTTTGACCAGGGTTTGAACCCAGGCATTGTGGAGTGGAAGCGCGCACTGCTTACCACTACACCACAGCGGCCGACGAAAAGAAAATAGAATAAAATAAAGGAGCGTAAGGTAAAGTAAAGACACACCGTAAATCAAGGAAGTAAAGTAAAGTACAGTTAAGTAAAGTAAAGTACAGTAAAGTTAAGTGACGATAAGTAAAGTTAAGTAACGTTAAATAAAGTAAAGTAACGTTAAATAAAGTAAAGTAACGTTAAATAAAGTAAAGTAACGTTAAATAAAGTAAAGTAACGTTAAATAAAGTAAAGTAACGTTAAATAAAGTAAAGTAACGTTAAATAAAGTAAAGTAACGTTAAATAAAGTAAAGTAACGTTAAATAAAGTAAACTAACGTAAAGTACAAGAGAGACCCGCACGTGATCATCGAGAAGCCAATGGCATCCACAGAGAGTGAAAGTTTGGTGCGGATTTTGAAGCGGTCACATCATTGGCCCACGTTTCGTTCAAAAACACATACTTACAAAACGACATCAACCGCAAGAAGCCCTGCATATTAAATACAAGTTTTTTTATACTCGTTTACTAGCAATTGGCAACTTCAAAAGTTTAAATTTTCTCACATTTTGTTTATAGAAATTAAAATAAAATTGTGGCCTATTTACAAAACGGTAAACCATAATTTTGTATCCAAAATTTAGCAGCAAGTGAAATTACATATTACGAAAAAATTATGGAAGGTAACTTCCGCCTTTTTTTTTAATATAAACAAAAAGCTAACAAAATCGACTTCAACAGGGCCTTCATACAAAAGAAGCGGGAATAAAAGAAAAGAAATTTAATTAATACATTACATCAGTGAAGATTGGCAACAGAAATTCTTTGTTAAAGGCTATTAATAAAATTAAAAGATATGGCTACAGCCACACTTCACTGCGCAGCGGTAAAACTCTTATCGGATGCGATTTTTTCATTCGCACCTTTCTCTCATTCTTCTTACTTTGATTGCCGGTCATTTGATTAACTAACATAGGCCAAGTGGTAACAAGCACATTAAACAGCAATTCAGCCAGAAGTTGAAGTTATAGTTGGCATGAGCACAAAGCAAAAGTATGTTAGAGAATCGATCGCGAATCAGTCAAGACGATGATAAGTTGAACTTTGTGCAAAGAGTAGAGCACAATGGCATGAAAAAAAACAATAATAATACTCGTACTTAAAAATCAGTTGCAGACTTATCTACTGTACATAAATATTTATGTATTTGTTGGCTGACTCAACGTCTGTAAAATGCTATGAACTTCGTAAAATTAGTGGCAAAGTGGCTGACCACTGCTCAGTCGGGAATAAGCTGCTGGCAGTGGCAATTAACCATTTTACTTTGGCTTTAAAATAGCATTAAGTTTACCTACTAACGCACATAGACATGCGCATTTTGTATTGATAGACATAGAAATCTCAGTTAAGTTTGACTCTCGGCTTTCTTTCTGTTAAAACAAATTTTTTTTTTTTTGGTTTCTTTCACTCCATCTATAATTAGATAAGCTTTTAAAGTCTCTTCCTTTGTTATTTGTACAATTCGTAAATAGCAGCCGATATATATATCAATCATGTCGGATTCTCGGTTTATGCAAACCGTTTTTTTTTTAACCAGCTGCAATTCTGGCAACTCTCTTGAAAGTTCTTTACTATCTTTCGAGACACAAATTGAAAGACCTCCTAACGAGGAGATATTAGCGCTATGCTGTTCCTCTTTTAGCAATGAGTTTTATTTTTTTAATTTACTTATATTCAAAACAAAAACAAATACACTTTTCGTTTTAAAACAATAAATATTAATAAATAAAAGAAAATGAAATAAGAAAAAATAAAACGTTTAATCAAAAAAGAAGGAAATAGTACTCAAAAATTAGGTTAGATTAAAAATACTTTTTATATTGAAAAAAGACAAAATAAAAACAATTAACAAAAAATTTAATAAGAGCCTAAAAATTAAATAAAATAATAAATTTATTTTTTTTATTAAAACAATAGAAATTTCTAAAAAAAAATTTTTTTTTAAACATATATATATTTTTTTTAATAAAATCTAAAAATCGAAATAAAAATTAAATAAAACCAAATACATAATTAAAACTGAAGAATTATAAAATAAAAACATTAAAGAAAGTTAAGTTAACCAAAAAAAAATTTATTAAACAAGTAATTTTTACGCAAAAAAACAAAACCGCCAGCTAGGCTATTGAAAAAGTTATAGACGAACATATTTTGGTTTCGTCGTAAGGTTAACCTTACAATCCAAATGTTTAAAACGTTTTTTTTTCGAACTCAGTTTTTTCGACTTAGGCGGTTATTGCATATGACCACAGATATATGTACATACATTTTGGTTACACAATGTCTACAAAGCTTTTCCTTGTTCAGTTATTCAGCAACTTAAACTTTCCATTTAATATTTAAGTGACATGTCACCGCACAAAGAGTTGACATTTAGCCCAATTTTATTTTCTATGTTGAAATACTCGTATTAGTAAATTAGGTTAAAAGTGATTACATTAGATGTAGACAAAAGGCAGCAGCGACATATTAAAAATATTTAGAAAATTTAATTGAAACGACAAAAAAGATTAGTGCTTTGCAACATAAGCATTTTTCAAGGGCAAAATAATTAGAGTGAGTTCAAGTTAAAAGCGAGTACGAATTAAGTTTAAGAGGAATAACAATGTAAAAGGTCAATTTAAAAACAAACCCAAAAAATGAACCAAGAAACGAACTCAACGAAAACAAAATCCCAACTGAGAGCAGCAGCGCAATATACTCGTACTAAGTAAGCTAGTACCGGCAAGCAAAAGCGCATGCATAAAAGCGGCAAGGTGCTGCCAGCGGTACTAATATCACTTGCTGACACTTTCAGGTTAAGACGTCTAAACTCATCTGCTTTTGTATTCGACGAAGTGTACGCCTTAGTAAAATGTTTGTCTTGAAGACAGCAATTTTGCATGCTTTGCTTAGCAATTTTCTTTTCGCTAAACTTGGCCTTGACTAGGTGTGTAGATAGATAGATATTACTCAAGCGGAAATGGTAAGTGCTCTGTATGTATGTAGGTACTCGTATATGGTGCCATCGACGGCAATGCCCAAAACAACAACAGCAAAAAAAAAACTAACGCTGCATACATATGTATTATATAAGAAAATAATGGTTACAACCAAAAAGTGCAGCAATCTAGTCGAATCATGCAGAATGTGATTCCCTAAGAATGCCTTTTAGGGTACTGGTTTTTTCACAAAAAATTCGAAGCACATTTAAATTCTGTAGGATAAATTAGAAAAAATTTGCATGAAGAAATAATTACATTCTTTTTTCGTGGAATGGTAAAAATGTATAGTAAAGTCAACATTTTGTAATGCTTAGACTTCGGCAAATAAGTAAATCCAAACGAGAATAAAAACTCCACAAAGCTCTAAAAACCAACAACCACCTCATGCAAAATTGCCTACTTAAATAACCGTTCTTGCTGTGTTTCACGCCTGCATAACTATGTAAAAGCGAATTAAAGACTTAATGTTTTTGGAACTACTTCTGAATGGAAAAAGAACAATTTAGAAGCAACCAAGTCCGACTGGGAAGTCTTGGCTAGACACATCAACAAGTTGAATGATGTGCACAGGAAGTAAATGAAGTGTAAATGCAACTCTGCCATTGACCATAATAACACAATTTAATTTAAATCTCTTTCTTGTTAGATGTACTTTAATTGTCTAGACGTTGGAGGGCACATGTGCTAAATATTACAGAAGTTAATACCTAAAGTAATATAGCAGATATGTACCTATAAAGCGTGGCGATCAAAATTAAGAGGAGCTTGATTTTTTTAATATTCACAACATTTTTAAGGTTAAAATTTTTTGTTACTTTTTATAAAAATATTTTTCATCCTTTAACCAAAACATATATAATTTCGAAAAATTATGCGAGTATTACAGTTGTCCACAAGTATGTAAGAAATTGGCAAAAATAAACGCGATCTTGCACTTTATTATACTAATTTAATTGACTATAATATTGCATACCTAATTTTTAGTTCCGAATAGTTCTTTAAATTCTGAATAAAAAGTTTGAAATTTTTGGTGAAAATTTGTTGACTTTTTATAATGTTTGCCCAAAGTTCGAAATTTGGTTTTATGTTGTAGTATTCTTAGAAAATGTGCTATACTTTTATAAAATAAAAATAATCAAAACTGTGTAAGTGGATTTCTGCAAAGAAAAAGCTTATCATAAAAAACGATCTCCTATTAGGAATTGGCATAAAACTATGGATTCCTCTATTTGTATGACAACATCAAGACGAACCTCACAAAATGGAAGGGAGTGCTAAATATTTTGTATATCCTTTTATTAAATAGAATATCTTGCCAATTTTTTTATATCATTTCTATTTTTCATTTATTTTTTATTAGAATAATTTTTTTGTGGGAAACCAAATACTTGCCTTGGCAACCAGTTTGGCCAGGTTAACATTTTTGAGGCTAGATTTAGCATTTAATTTTAAACTATAAGCTCAAAATTTTCAGTCTTACTTCGTTCTTTGTTTTTTTCTGGGCTTTTTACTTAAAAATATTTCTAGTAAAATTCCGACCGGAACTTATAAAAAAAGTACCATATTAAAAATGCTTAATATTTCAAAAACTACTGTTTACCGTTCAAATATTCCAAAGTACCATTTCCTTGAGGTTAAAAAAAAAATAGTATAACGGAATTCGCTTTAAACTGTATTTTTGAAACAATCGATTTGTTGGCGTATTACTAGTGCACTCTAAAGTAGAAAGCAATCATATTTCTATTAGATTTGTATTATTATTATTTTTTTTTTGATTTTTGGTATCCTAAACTGAACTCCATTTTGCATACCTTGAAAAAATGTAGCGGTTATTAACCTGAAATATATTATTTTCTATTTTGATGGGAATAATATAAAAATTTATTTAAATAAAATCGGTTTCGCGGAACTTATCGAGTTGGCGAAGACTTTTAAAATGGGTGAATATAATTACTTCTTTTTAACTTAATTTTTCACGGGTGGTATAACTTTTTCAAACCTTTTTTCAAAACCAATTTAGCCTCGCATTTTGTGATCATCTGGTCACACCGTTGGCAAAGCTGAAAATTTTGTTCGTCCCAAAATATAAGCATGCAATGGTTTTTTAACTTCGACCCTGCAAACATCCCGGCAAGTTCCGAAAGCAAACAACACAAAAGTTAGAGCTAAATACATATCTCAATTGATCGTCTGCTCATATCTCACTTAAATTTTTGCTTAAAACCTTTTTGCCTTCTGACAACAAAATGTTAGCACTTTCATTTAGTTGACGAATGATGCAGTAGTAGTTATGCCAAAAACAAAACAATTTTTTTTTATTTGTTAGTGATCTTGTCAGCTTGACAGCTCAATTACATACAAAACGCTGTGACAGCGATGAGAGTACTTTGGATTTGTTATTGAAGCGTACTTCAAAAACCACTCATTTATCTCAATGTGCCTATATTTTGTGAATTATCTCTGTTTATTATAAATATTAAGCTTTGGCGTATGCTTTTTCTCTTTGTCTTACTGAAGCATCTTGTCAAATGAAATTTCACACAAAGCCTGAGTGCTGGCTGCTTGTGCATTGAAAGTGAACGTCGAAAATGACGGGGCAAATGCACGTAACGAGAGGAAGATAGGGTTTAGAGTCTACTGCAAACAACCATCTAAACTTTAGAAGTAATGATTATGTGATACCCTTCGTTTATTGTATTCGGAACAAAAGGTAATACATATATTTTTAATTGTCCTTTGTAATGCTCGCATGTAATTACATGTTCTATAAATAGAAAAGAGTGTGTTTTAGCGCTTCTAATATAGTGATGAAAATCATAAAATGGAAGGATAGATTAATCTGATTTATTATTTTATTTCCCAACTTCTTAGAATCCGCGAAAAAACATGGGGTTGGTATTTAAATCCGAAAGCTACCCAGAACAATTGCTATCCTTGAGGAATTCGAGCATTTAAACTGAGTAGGCATTACAATTGTGGTTCTCACTAAACCGATCCGTGGTAGATGGTGGAGTAACCGTCTACACAGGGGATTCAAAGGGTAGTACCAGGCGATTAGTCAGCCTAGTCGTCGGCCAAACAACTGCTGAGTCTTCCAACAAAACGGTTAAGCTTCTCTTAAATATCACAATTACAGCCGGGAAAGCCACTATATTCGTCGGTTTGCAAGTAGCCTCGAAAGTTATAGGATCGGGAACACTGTGCGATAATTTTATGACAATTCAAACCAGCCCTATGGCCTACAAACCAGCTTATGGCCTACTAAAGTTTTCATGTCCCGGCCTAAGTAGTTTTCAAAAAAGTGGAAAAACTTGTTAAAATAAATGTCTGAGCGAAATTAAGGGATTAGACATATGTATGAAGTAAAATTGTATGCGAAATATTTTCTTAGAACATTTTTACCCATTAGCTCCCACTCTAAAAGATCGTTTTGGCCCTAAATTTAAAAAACCCCACAAATAGCTAATATTTAAGTTCGTTGGAGGATTGATATATTCAAGAAAATTATTCTTCCTAGGGGAAACCTAAAAGCCTCTAAAAACTTTAATAAAAAATCAGCCAAAAAATTCTCTTTTTAAAAATTTTCTTTTTAATTAGATTGAAAAAAAATAAGCCTTCTCTCTACACTAGCTATCAAAGTGCAATCACAGAAGATGCTACGTCTCCAAGCGGGAGTACAATACGATTTTCCACTCACTCCCTTCCAGACTAACCCAGCCTGGGTTACGTAGTGCCAGAAGCTATAGGCGTGATAATTCCGGTTCAATTTGGTTCTGCGCTAATGATATCATATATGCGATGACCTTAAGATGCCATTGAGTAATATGTATGTATGTATAACATGATTATCTGCTATCTATGTATCTGCTACTTACTAATTAGACTAGAAGCCATACCTTTGTTCTCAAAGAGCAAATACTCTGGTCGAGGTGGATTCCATACTATTATAACTTTTATAAATGTTATTCTTTTCGACTTTACTAATTTTTATAGGCCGTTTAGGCTTGAAAAATTCCTGGCTTTAGAGGAAACAGGACAGTATTTTTAACCGACTTCGTCGGAATATTTTATTTATTTTTTTTTATGTATGTTACCGCATAACTTTGGACCACGTCAACCGATTTCGATAATTCTTTCAGGAAGGTAGTGTCTCCGAGGTGGTCCCATACTAATTTGGTTTATATCCGACCATTGGATCATGAAGAAATTAACAATAATCCTAAATTTTTGTATGAGAATTGAAGACGGTTTTGTTTTTTACTTAAAAATTACTAGGGTTTTAACAGACATCCAAAAAAGGAGGAGGTTATCAGTTCGTCGGAATATTTTTTTTATTTGCTTTATTTTTTTTTTACTTTAACTTTGGACCACGTCAACCGATTTCGATAATTTTAATTTTTTTTTTTAATCGGAAAGGTAACGTCTCAGAGGTAAAAGGTTGGCATTAAGCGTGATTGTTCGTGGGTCGTTCGGGACAAAGTTCGTAGAGTGTTAAATAAATAAAATAATTTTTCTCTAAAATACGGCCACGAATTAGTAGGTGTGTATGTAAGAGTCTTAATGCATTTAAAACATGTTTGCATCAGGGATGTTGCGAATATTTACATTCGCATCATTTTACACATTCGCATTCGCATCAAATGATACGAATGTTTGCGAATGCGAATGTGTACATGGGCAGAGAGTCCACTCTAATATTGGCTGACTTCCAAAACATCAATTGCTTTGCTTACGTACAAAGTATGTATGTATGTATGCACATATTGATTTCGTACGAGCTAGAAGTTTGCTATGCAAACACGTTTTTATTTACGCGAAGGCTAATTTGCATGAAAATTGATCTATTCTCACGCGAACATTTTTTGGTGCCAGTTAACCGCGTAAAAAGAGGATCAGCTGTATGTTTTAACTCGTCAATTTCACATAAAATCATTGCCTTTCACACATAGATGGCGCCGCGCTCAGTTGTAACGGCTATCGCGGTACAACTTGTCGTAGATGGTATGTAACTCCGCTAAGTATTGTGAACTTTAAAACCGGCAGATGTCGCGCACACAGGTACAGAGTGCTAGATATGAAACAAAAAATATGGCTTATAATTGTATTTTATGGTTTGTACAAAGTTTGGAGACGCGAATTAAATCCTGTTTAAAACTACAAAAGCATGTACATAGATTATGCAGAAAGTCACTTACAGTGACTCAAACATTGTTCACGGGTTTTTTTTTTTTTTAAATATGCACAATGTTTTTCAAGTTAAATTTTTGTTGTGGTTTTATATAAAAATATTTCCCAAGTTTTAACAAAACCATATAAATCAAAGAGGCAAACTTCATACAAAATTTAGGAAAATTCAACCAACATTTCAGCACACAAAAACAATTTTGGGTCGGTCTGCAGTTTTATAGAGCATACAATTTTAGTCCAATGAAAAAGATAACTATGTTCTTTGATAGAATATGATAAAAATGCAGTGTCAAAGTAAAGGGCTTGGCTTGGCTTGTAGATGTACAATAAGGTTTTATTTTTTTTTTTCAAAAGAGAGTTGCCACCTTAAAAAGTTTAATTCAAGGTACTATTTTTTATTCTCAATTTATAAAAACAGACTCCAACCCAAAAACTATATTTAGGAAGGTTGTCACGTATTTAAAAAATTAAATAAGTTAATTGAAATATTAATCTCCATGGCAGAGGAGATTTAAGAAAATTTTAGTTAGAAAATACGTTTGAAAGGGTTGCCACCGGTTTTAAAGGTCGTATTTATTTAACATGTATAAAACTATAAAAGCTATGTATGTATATGATATATTTAAATATGAAAGTCAAACGCCGGAGTTTTATTGAAGCTTTAATTTGAAAATAAATTTAATTAGGGTTGCCACCTATTCGAAAAATCATATGCATGTATATGCATGTGTATGTATGTATGTATGTACATGATAAGCGAAGCCATTTTGTATGTTCTTTCGAATTACAAAAATGAGATGTCAAATTAAAGAGCTCTTGGAGTGTAGATGTAAAACAACGTTATATTTTTTTTTATGGTGTCCTTGTCTAGTTGATTGCACTTGTCGATAAGCTGCTGCGGTTACAACGGGCCGTCCTCATTGAAATCAGTGGGGCACTCAGTAAAAAAAAATAAGGCTGCTGCAATAAGGTCAAACATAGCAGCACAGCAGTGTGCTTAACTGACTCAAAAATTGGACACTATGAGCTCTCTTTTCACTCACACATCCTTCAAGGATGAGTGGACGATAAGCAATATCTAATTCGAAGGAGCCTGCACTGAACTTCAACATGAATGAGTCGAAGACAGAAGAGCCGGTTTCATAGTATTTTGCAGAGAACCGCCAGCAACTGGTATATGGAAAGGTCCTTGTACTAGCTATCTCCACATTTAATACGTTTATATAATTTTAATTGCTAATTTAATGACTTCCAACAAGAGTTAGATAGTTTAAATTACTAATAAAAAAAAAAGCTGCGTTAATTATTTTTCAATTAAGACAAGGTGATGCAAAAAAAATGTTAAATCGTTGGATACCGTCTGTGCAAAAACATAAAAAACCTTTTTTTGCATTCATATATGCACATACATACATTTGAAAATCAAAAATAAATAGAGACATAAGTGTATGTATGTATAAGATAAGAAGAATTAAAAAAGGAATTAATATGTTTTGCGTATCGATGACGCTGGCTCTATCCCCGCGCAAGTCTAGAAATGAAGTATGAAAACAAGATCTAATGATCCCCAAACAGTTGCTATGACTTCCGCCACTTAGACTTGGTTCAATATGTAACACTATTAATAAGGGTTTGTTTCAGTGATGACCTCTTCATTCGACCCAAATCTCCTATCGCCCAGCCATTTCTTTGGATTAAATAGGACACAGGAATAGCCGCTTGGCTAAATCTGATGAATATGGCGCAGGGGTAGGAGTTCGTAGCCTCATAGATGGATATTTTCTTTTGTGACTATACAATGTTCTTGCATAATGTGATGTAAATACCCACTCAGTTGAGATTCTTATAGCCTCAACCATATCAAACACTTTCTGCCTCCGATCGTCCAATATAATCGATTTTATTAACGATTTCTGGCGTGTCGACCTTTTTGGGCGACTTGAACGTTCGGAGTCGCTTGTGCTCTTTCAACCACAATGGAACTTAGTAAAGCCCCTTTTAACCACTGAAATTGATGGTGCAGAATCCCCATAGTATTTATCACGCCGTTTCTTGGTTTCCGTAACGGATTTTTTACGCCAAAAAATAATGATGAATCAGCCCACGAGTTTCACTATTTCCATTCTTTCGTTAGAATTCACGAGGTGTCTCAATGGCTGTCAAAGACAAACTAAATGGCGCAGCTTGTTCAAAATTTTACAGTAGTCTATTATTGCGTTTAAAGTTACTGCGCGCGAAATTCCAACAGTCACTGACATTTCAAATTGCCCTCGTAAGTTTTTCGTATTTTAGAGAAACAATTAAAATGGAAATGAGAAAAATCCGTAAAATTGATTTTTTTGTTTCATAATTCAGCAAAAATCATTTGCAGCGGCAGCACGAGCAGCGTAATCGCAGCGAAATATCAGAGTGACCGGTTTGTCGGCATAATCGCAAATATGTAGTATGTACGTAAATAAATTAATAGCCAACAGATCATCAATTAATACAGAAAAATACATAAACTAAGATTAAAACTGGGGTGAAGTTGTTTTACTCAAATACTACAAATGAATATTTTCTTGTTTTGTTCAGCAATTGTGATTGCAGTTTAAACGGCAGTAGCAGCAAAACAATATTAAACATCGAGCTCTGCAATCAGAGTTGCCACTGACGAAAAAAAAAAATACTTATCATCCACTTGAAAAACATCTACCAAATCTGGAAAATATCTACCAATAACTTTTTTATAGTTATTTTAATAAAAACTATAGCTTTGTTATTTAATTCGTTATGTCAATAAGAATAAAAATTGTTTTTAAGGAATTTTTTATTTATTTTATTTAACTAATTATACGGTATTCAACCAAAAGCGAAAGAGATGAAACTAAAGGCAACAATGAAACTTCATCGTTTGAAAAAATTTCATCTCGAGTTATTATAGACTAATACAGTGACTCAAAAAAAAAAAGCTTGGCGAGTTTTTTTGTTAAAATTCACAATGTTTTCCAAGTAAAAAATATTTGTTATTTTTTTGTATAAGTATATTTTTTGCGCTTTAATAAAATCCATAAAAATCAATGATTCAAACTATGT
This sequence comes from Rhagoletis zephyria, assembly GCF_001687245.7. Taxonomy (NCBI): domain Eukaryota; kingdom Metazoa; phylum Arthropoda; class Insecta; order Diptera; family Tephritidae; genus Rhagoletis; species Rhagoletis zephyria. Next base: position 11,287 of record NW_016164037.1, on the reverse strand, counting down.
ATGTACAACATTTAGAAAAATTTAAAAAAAAAAATTAAAAAAAAAAATTAAAAAAAAAAATTAAAAAAAAAAATTAAAAAAAAAAATTAAAAAAAAAAATTAAAAAAAAAAATTAAAAAAAAAAATTAAAAAAAAAAATTAAAAAAAAAAATTAAAAAAAAAAATTAAAAAAAAAAATTAAAAAAAAAAATTAAAAAAAAAAATTAAAAAAAAAAATTAAAAAAAAAAATTAAAAAAAAAAATTAAAAAAAAAAATTAAAAAAAAAAATTAAAAAAAAAAATTAAAAAAAAAAATTAAAAAAAAAAATTAAAAAAAAAAATTAAAAAAAAAAATTAAAAAAAAAAATTAAAAAAAAAAATTAAAAAAAAAAATTAAAAAAAAAAATTAAAAAAAAAAATTAAAAAAAAAAATTAAAAAAAAAAATTAAAAAAAAAAATTAAAAAAAAAAATTAAAAAAAAAAATTAAAAAAAAAAATTAAAAAAAAAAAATTTCGTCTAAATTTCGAATTGTCTACTCTGAATTTCTAGAACAATTTAAGGTATGGAGTTTTGTAGCCCATAATATTTGAGTATAGCCAACACTGTGCAGCTAAAAATTCCCGTTGATTTATTTATTTTTTTAATTATTTTTTTTCATTCTTTTATTTTTATTAACGTTTCCATTGATAAAAAATGGCGTTGATTTAAAATTTTTTCCGAACAATCATTTATATTTAGGCAATCAAAAGCTCCTGCGGATTTCAGTAAAATGCGATTTGAATGGAGCACAAATTGTACGCCTTGTATCGATATATGTACATTTGTACGTATGTATTTAAGTATATAAAAAGTGTGCTAAGAAATTTATAATATAAAGAAAAATAAAGCGGGAACGAAAAGTTTAACAAAAATCTCCCAAAATTAGAAAAAATCTCCCTTTTTACCAACCCAAATTGTTTCTACCAATTTTGGAAACAATTTACCAAAGAGGCAACCCTGTCTGCAAGACTAGTCAGACATCAAAGTGGTAAACAAGATAGTTAACTACAAAGAAATTATACACTAAGTACGTATATATCTAAGTATGCAAGTAAATCAATTTGCGGCTGTGAAATGAAGAGCGTAGATATATCATCATGAACACGCACTTACATACATCCATACATACATACATATATGTAGTATGTATACATATGTACATGTGAATATGCAAAGTAAACGCGTTTTAGTTTGTAAATAAGCCAATGAATATGTTGTTGTCAAAGTAATTACCAAGTCAATGGGTCAAGCGAGACAAGTCAGCGATATTAACAGCAAATAAATTAAATTATTTACTCGAGCCGTGCAAAAATAAATAATAATTATAGCAAAAAAATATATAAAAGCGAATAAGTGCAAAATAAGAACATTATTTATGGAGAAGTGGCGCAGCAGAATAAGAGGAAATGACTTTTTAAATGAGCAGCACACGCAGCAATTTCTTTAGTAATTTTTATACAAATATAAATAATTATTGTACATACATAAATATATGCAGCTTATTAGCAGTGGTTGAAGCAAAAATCAACAACTAAATAATTTTGAACTAAATTGGGTATGTTTAAGAAGAAAATACTAAGTACATAACTACTAGGCTAAATAACATAAAAGACATTGCACACTGTGCAACCCAGAGGCACTCGGATTACGGTCCACGATTCCCGAAGCGAATAAAAAATTGGGCCTTTCAAAGACTTGACTTTTCAAATGTTGAGCTTTTTTCATTAATAATTTAGTTGATAGTTTTAAGCAATTTTCCAATACAGTTTTCATGGAATAGATCTGATGTCACGGGCTTAAGGCATATACAGTACTTCCAACAAGTGTTCTGTTTAAATCACTGAAAAATAAAGGCGTCTTTAAAACCAGTTCGCAACATTTAAAAACAGAGTTATTTCACAGCTATGCATATTATTAATATGTCGTGCACTTCCCAATAATTTTTATAATTTCATTACAACGGATACGCATTCTATTAACTAATTTTTGCGCATATAACTGTATTAAAATTGGCTATATTACTCTGTATAAGGTATCGCCTTAATTGATTTATACATCATATATTTTTTCCATGAAGTTTCAGATTCATTTTAGTCTAACCCTTTTCCACTGGGTTCTCATCTGGCGACTGTGAGAGTCAAATGAATTACAAGACAAACTACCAAGAGATAGCTTTTCTACAAAATAACCTCATTTCAAGAATCTACTCAGACACATAGAGTTAAGATGACCCAAGAATGGTTGTGGCAAGATTTGTCAGCTTCTATCCAGTTTTTAGCTAGGAATCCACTCGCTTGTTGAAAATTCCACAAAGGGCATATATATGCTTTGCTGATTCCCGTTCTGTTCTGTTTTAGATCTGAAAATAGGTATTACCGAAATGATTGGGCTGTCTATTACCTTCTTCCTGCTACCAGTAATTCTGAGCTTCGAAAAACGACTTGCATTCGACGCGACTCTCGCAATGAGGCTGAAAATATGTAGAGCTGATAGAAAAAAGTCCGAGCATGGGAACTACTTGCATGCGTATAAAGTACTTCTCAATGCACATCCAATCAATTTTTAGAGCGAATAAACTAGAAATTCTTGGCGTAACACAAAAGCTGCTGAGCGCTGGACGATAAAAATGTATGATACATGTGAACTTTTATTAAGAAAGCCATTAATTCTGTAGAAAGCAATCGACTATGTATTGCCTTAAGGCGCATTGTATTGCATTGTATTATTAGAAGTAAAAGTGACCAGAAAAAAAAAAATAGATTAACAACAGCGCTGGTTAGCACCTGTTGTGTGTGGCTGGCGCTTTCAGGCCATAATTTCTTACTTTGCAACAAATAACAAAAGTATAATTGGAATTTGAAAAATATGTAGTATGTAGAAGAAAAAACCGATCCAAAAGCCAGTCGGCCAGCTACAAAATGTATGCATGCAGCTACATAGAGAATAGTTCAACTGCAACGAATGACCAACAAACGCTGCGGGTCAGCGGAGCTTCGAGATGTGCTATTGTCGGTCCTGCTAAAGGTGCAGTGGTGGAAGATGTGGTAGTACCTTGGATGGAAGATTGACCAGCAGTTAGCCCTTTATATACATACACTTGTACTTACATGCATATGTACATATGAATGTATGTAAGTATGTCTGTAAATTTGAGCATTAATTTCAAATCCATTGCTATGGCCATAAATTTAACGTAAGAATACAATTTTGTATTTATGTAAATTAAATTACAACAATAACAATACACTAACAAACTAACAACAAATGCATAACTGCTATCATAGAAATAAAAGAAATAAATGCAGCCAAGCAAGCAACCGATAGGGAAATAAGAAAAACGGTGGTGAAATACATACGATATTCAAGCAAGGCAGCGCGGCAATGCACGGTGGTTCCAAAGGTCACTTTAGCTGGATTTAACTCAAATTTCAAAATTTTCGCCTGCATATATTTTTTTAAACCGCCTTGTGGAGGGAAATACACATAAAAATTTGCCGTCATTTAGTTTAAGATAAAAATGGTAAAAAATATTTTAAGATCCCAAATATTTAAGATCTCTTTTCAGAGATAGTAGTCCAGAGATCTAGCTTTAATTTAAGCCAGAAAGGTTCTATCACCTTTTGTTTCTTTGCTAGAGCTTCTAAACTATTGCAAAAACCGACACATTTTGACCTCGTTTTTTCAAAAACTGGAGCTGATGGAAACTTTATGCTTACGTATTCGTAATCAGCACAAAAAAAAATCTATCAAAAACAGCTTTAGCATTTTCCGTACCAAAATTTTTTTTTGCTGTTATCCATTAGAAAATGAGCAAAAATTCAGATTTTCGTTTTTTCTACTAAATGTATCCTTATGTGGTCTATAACACCCTTCGCTTCCCTATTTAGTTATAGTTTTGCAAAATAATTCAATAAATATCATCATGCATGCGCAGTAGAATGCGCCTTTTTTTGCAACTTTGTCCTCCCCTCAGAAAGGTTTAAACTGCATAACGAAAGGACGTACCTCAAAGGCCCTAAAGTTCAGCAAATTCATGGAATTTTTCACAAAGCGTCCAATATTTTGTCATTGGCAAAATGGACTGCCTTCCTTAGCTCCTTTCTTTGAGCCGATCAAATTAAAGCCTCAAAAGAAAATAGTCCGAAGCTATTTGCATCACCCGCTATAACATACAGCCAAAGCAAGTGCAGCGAATACCCACCCACACACGTGCATAGGCAATTTTTAAGCAATTTTCAAACATCTTGCTAACTTATTAAGTTAACAGGTAGCTGTGTCATTCCCAACCATGGTCAATGCTTACCGAGCTTGGAACATCACAGAATGCTTTACTTATCGCCCACACTCCATTCCCAGAGTAATTTTGGTAAGCTAATGCATACACAGCAAACAGGAACTCTGTAACCTCTCTGAAGTTGGTAGGACAACTTTTTCCCAAAGTAAAAATTCCTATCGGATAATTTGCGCCTGTGAAAAGAATAATTTTGCTGCGGACATATTTTAAAAAATATCGCGTGCTCTGCTAAATTCCGTGGAAGATAGCAGGACAACTTCTGAAAACCAATTAAGGAAACCAGCGAACCCCAAACTAACAATTTTATAATTTGCCGTGGAACGTACTGAAAATAAGCCTTAATTCACTCTCCCACAACGCTATCCTAACTCTAAACCTAGTCTCCCGCTCACCTTAAGCTAAGCGCACCATTTATAGGGATGAGGGGTTTTAACGCTCCATAATCCTTATTTCACAGAGACTGCCAATAAAAAATAAGTTACCACTTCATGGATCGAACAAAGAAACGGTAGATAAAGCAAGGTCGGAGTTGGGGTCCTGATTGAACTTATGCAGGAATACCTGAACTATGTTGAAAATTGGTCATTTTCCAAACGGAATTCATACTGTAAGTCACAACATCAGCTAAAGCAGCTTTATGAAGGACAATAAGGTGGAATCTTTATAACCCAGTGGAAAAGTAGTAATGCATTCCATGCGTGATAAATAATCGATTGTATTTCTTATTAGGTTTACATCCAATTACTGTTTACTTAATATGTAATCAGCATTCTAATGTATTCAAAAAGTCCCACAAATTTCATATTAAATCACATTAATTTCTCGATACTAGGTAATGCAAAATTGCGTGCCACACTTTTCTTAAGACATCGCCCTGTGGAAAAAAAAAATGCATTTTCGAATGTGGAAAGGGTTGTTTGACTGATTATTTTTCGATTACTATACATTAAATTTTCGCACTGTGAATATCTGCTCAGCTTTTGGCACTGACTTTTTCCTTCCCTCAGAAAAGCTTTCGCGACCACTGTGCTAGGCGACAACTATCGGATCAAACCAATTGGCATCCGCGCTGCAGCTACAGTAAGAATAACAGCAACAACAACAAAAGTAGCAATTGACAATCACAAACACACGCGTATTGAGGTATAAATGTTATTGTTGTTCGACGGACACAACATTCCACCGCAAACAAAACGCCAAGTGCTGAGTGACGGGCCGGTTGGCTACGGCTGCATGGCTAACCAAGCGCCCAAACAACAACAGACATTGTTTTGATGCCGCTAAGTTGTCTTCTTGGCCTACCTTTGTCAGCTATCGGCTCCTCACTGCATTGCAATACACTGCCGCACGCCCCGCTCTGCATCAACTTGCATTGCCACCATACCTTGTCTTGTCAAGCCTTCGCTGCCGGCTAAAAAGTGTATTTTTCTTGGGCGAGTTCAGTGATGCCAATAGTAGGGAAAAGAGGCTACATGTAGGGAAAATCAGCCCTAAATTTGAGATATAGGGAAAAAAGGACAGACTTTCAATATTAAATTAAATGGAGAGAATTTCAAAATTCTGAATTTGTCTCTATTTTTCAAAATTTTCTTTTCTGTTCTCATATAATTGCTTTTAATTGAATCGGTGAGTTCGACAACCGTCCAAGTTCAAAATAAGTTTTTCGTTGTTGAGATCAAAAACAGTAAGGACATGTACGGCGAGGTACAATTTACGCGATTATATTGTTATAAATAACACAAAGCAGAGTCTGAATAAAGAAGCAAAGATTGTAGGTTGCTGCTAATGTTTAAAATAAAGAATGAATTTACAAACGATTGTTTGTTTCATTTCGATGTATGCAAAAGGTATGTAGGGAAACTTGTAGGGAAAAATTACATTTGCGTAGGGAAAAGTAGGGATTTTCATGAGATGCGGTAGGGATTTTTTCAAAAATGTATTGGCATCACTGGGCGAGTTAGTTTTTGTGTTTTTGTTCTACAAGCCACTTTATAGTAACGCTCGCATACTGGTATTTTTCTTCTTTCGAGCACATTCCACCCCTTATGCGATAAAGATAAATAAATTTCTTTCTTTAACTTCTTTACTAACTTTCTGCAGCGGGATGTTTTTATTTGTAGCACTGACTTGCGGCTTTTATAGTTTTCAAGGTTTTCTATATGTAGTCTATATGTACATAGGTAGCTTCATAAAAATGTGTCTGCGCGCACGCGTATCGTGGTCATCATCTTCATCGTCATCTCATTCCACCATTCGACTGCCTGCAGTTATGTATTGTTCTTCTTTGCTATAATTTCCCATTTTTTATACCTTTCATGAATATGAAATGGTAATTTAACTTTGGTTCGATACTTGTAGGTACCAGAGGAAGAAGAGATAGATCCATAAAAATGTATACTGAAATGTCCAGAATGTCGAGTTGAGTTTGAAGGCAATCTACTCCCTCAGTTTTCGAGATATCCGACTGAAATTTGGTCAGCAATTGTACTTTTGTAATGTATCAATCTTTTGGGGAAACCGATAAAATCAGACCACTATAACCTATAGTAGTAGTATAATATGAGTCTTTTTTTATGTAACTCCTCTACGATGCGGTGCATATAAACATTTTGTTTAGCTCCCAAACAAAAAATTTCAAATGCAGTAATGGGTTGAAGTAAAATTTTCTGAATTTCCTGAAAGGTATGAAGCCTTCGGCATAGCCGAAGACAGCACTGCCCTTACTTGTTCAGTATTATTTTTATTCTATTGACTGGTCACTCGCGCTGAACCTGTTTGCTCGCATAGTCGCTACTGATGGGGAATGAAAATAAAGGGGAAAATAAAAAGGAATACCACTTCACACTAGCAAGTAGAAAATCGACAAATACCTTGAAAAAGTTTACTGACGTTAGCTGCAATTGCAGCCGCAGCTGTTCCTTGCCGCGCAGCCGCAATCGATCGAATGGTCAACTGGGCGAGTCGAGTGGCAGTGAGTCAACGAAAAAACAGCACAAAAATGAATGGGTAAGAAAAAAACAGTAGCTACTGCAACGAATAAAATTCATAAATAATAAAAGTTGGCATCGAGTGCGGTGTATGTAAGAGAGGCGAGCGATATACATATAATATCAAAATAAAATTACTGACATAACAAATAAACGACAGTGTAACGAAAAGCAACAGTAAAAAATAATTCAACCGTTTGCAATGAAACACAGTTCGAAAAACTTCGAAAACTTCTGCAAGCACAATATCTATTTAAACCCACATTAAAAGCAAATCGGAACTCTTGGGTTTTTTATGATTGGGTATAGTTATAAAAATGCCAGAGATTCTCTCGCCAGCCTACCGGATATGAAGAACGTGGCTTTAAGAGAATCCCACCATACCTCCATCGTATCTTGACTTTTACTGTTCTATCAGGTAAACGGTGAGGGTCTTAGGCCAAGGATCCAAGGGATCCAAGCTAAATCTACTTCGAATCAACTCCAAACTACTCGTATACATACGTACATATGTGACAGAGTTGTACAATGATTAAGATTAGTTTTATCGTTTCATCTTTGTTTCAAAACACGCCAAAGCTATAATGGCCGCCGGCGCTACGTCGTTGACTGCTAGCACTTTTAAGTGAAGGCCTATAAGAAGTAGCTGTGTCATAACATTCAGGGCATCTGTAGAGCAAGTTCTCATTACCCTTGTAGTCTTCTGAGCTCTGCCTGGGTTCCGTAAGGCAGTCCACCAAACCTGTGAAAGGTAGCATAACGATATAGCTCTTAACACAAACTTTGTTCTGAAAAAATGTGTTTGAAGGGCAGATAAATGGTAAAACAGACTTGAGAAAACGGCACTTCGCTTTTCTAGAAATAATTTGAAAAAATAAAAGCAAGTCCTCAACTTATTAAGGAAATTGAGGACCTGGTATAAGCTGCGTAGATAAATAAATGTCACAATTTTCATTTACCAGGATCGTGCCCTCCAAAGTCATGTAATCTGAATCAACATTGGAATGGTTCTTCGCTTCTACTTAAACGCCATCCTCTAAGCTTTAAATGCCACACAAACTCTATTGTTTTTATAGGAATCTTTAATATATTTTCGGTGCCCTCTAGCCTGGACAGTGCCAGCATCAGCGGGAAATATGCTTCGGCGATTCGATTAATTTTAAACGAAAAAAAAGTTGCGTATCCATTGTGAAAGCATTTTATTTATTGTGACAATAAGTGAAATGAGTGCCGTTTTTCATAAACTTTACCAAAAACTGAGTACAGTATATTTTGCTTAGCTGCACATCCTTCTTTGCACGAAAAACTTGTGCACTTAACCGAAAAAGGCACTTAAGCGAATTTTCTTTACTACTTCAACGAGGAAGGTATCCGAATTCCTATGAAACCAAATAATGGAGAAGCACTTACCACGTAGAAATTACTACAAGCGAAATTTTTACCAATTGGTATCTAATTATCTATATAACTACATAAATTAATAGCCATTTTCGTTGTTCTGCGAGATGAGCAAAATAAATAAAAGCTTGTAAAATTAGGTAATTGGAGGGCCAGTGCAGGTAAACGTAATACTTTCTTTGATAATTGATACTAGTTGCACAATTTTTAAGGCAGGTATCGCCAATGTGCAGGTATGTTGAATGCATCTATCGGAGCAGTTTCCTTATAAATGTTAAAAATTATGCCTCTGATGCGCATTTTGGGGTAGGTATCTTAAATGTGCACTTAAGCATAAAGGCAGCAAAGCAAAATATACTGTACCTATCTTATATTTCTTTGGAACCTCTAATCGATGTTGATGATTTCTGTTGCTTAGGGAGAATTTGCCAGATTACAGTTTCATAACGTGGCACCCATTGGCGTTTAATTAAGATCCAACAATTTTACACTTACCGAGTTGAAGTGGGCACTTAAGCAACGTCTGTGAATACAGAGAGTCGACGAATTAGAAATGTGTCTAAGAAGACATGTATCAATAACATTTTCAAAGTAATTTGAAGGTACTAAGTACATAGATAAAAAATATGTATATTTATAAGCTGGAAATTCAAGAAAATTTTCCCAAATCGATTGCTTATTGATTACAATACCCTTCATCCTGTTTGGAAACCAAAACTATTTTTAAGTATCATAATCGTAGCAATCAATCAAGCTCAAGCCGAACAAGATTTTAATCTTTATAGACAAAGCAAATACAAAAATAAATTAACATAACGACATGTAGACAACACTGTAAGTCTTTTACCAAATGTAAATAATTCATTATTGATTCATTAAATTTAGTAACATTTTAATTACGCACAAAACTCTTACGTGAGCGATTGATAGACGAGGAGCAGTAATGAATGTAATCCCAGATCACAGCATTCCATAAGTATATGCATACACTTGTGGTCAGCTGATTAAGTTAAATGAAATTTTGACATGTTTTGGTTAGTTTTTCTTTTGTTTATTTAATATTTCAATTTTTGTATAAAAGTCTAGCACATTACATAATCAGCACCTTACAAATCCACATTTCACACTTTTTACAAAAATTATAAAAATTCAACAAACTTTAACATTTACACCCAAAAATGTTTGTTTTTATTAAAAAAAAAAATTTTAAATTTTAGGTAGGCAGTTTTTCTACAAAATGTTAATAAAAAGTTTAAAATTGTTGGGTGTAATTGTTGAAGTTTGTTTCATTTTTGTACATTTAGTACGAAGTTTTAAATGTGGATTTATGTGTCGCTGTTAATGTAATGTGCTAAACTTTTATAAAAAAAAAAAAATTAAATAGACAAAAGAAAAATAGCCAGAACTGGTCATATGTCACCTAACTTAATCAGCTGACCATAAGGGTACATAAACGTACATACATATCTTGTATACGAATAGATAGATACTTATATTAAGAACTGGACTGGGGAAAAGAACACAAAACATAACACACATATTTATAAAAATACTTAATTTCAAGAGTACAATATACACAATAATAGTTCTAAGAAATCACTACTGGTTTCACTCTTATATGAAACGAAGAAACAAAAGTGAAAAGAGTGGACATCACTGGAACACCACTTGTTGTCAGCGTGGAGAAAAAAAATGTAGAAATTTATTTTAATTGCTTTTCGAAGTTTTGTATAATGCACTGGCGTTTTCTGTATTAGTTTGATACCCAAAGAGGGGACAAATGAGCAAACGGGTTTGTCACAATAATCACAATTGTAATTAAAGAGACACGCGATTAACTACTTTCAGATTACTTTACTACTTTACAGATTATCCGAATAGTTTAAAAGCAAGACATGCAGCAGGTAGATCAGCAGGAGGGAAATTTAGAGTATTTACATTAATAAGAATACTAACGGCAATAAAGACAGACGCATCAACATAGAGGTGATCATTACCAGCCAATACATTTCAAACATTAATAAAGCAAATGATTTCTAACACAGGACTAGTTACCGAAAAACTAAAGTCGAAAATCTGTTATTTTTAAGTCAGAATGCGCCTAAGACATGAAGGAGCTCTCACCAACTAGTGGCGTGTTTGAGCAAAAAGCACCAATACGAATATTTAAGTGTGGAATGAGACTCAGCAAAAAATCTACGTACCTCTAGGCAGCAGTTTTCTTTAAAAACATATTATGTACTATGAAGGAAGGCGACATTAAAAAGATTTTGTACTCTATAATGTCAAAAGAGGTAAAAACAATATTTTTAGAGTAAAATATAAACAAAATCACTATGGACCACTTGGAATGAAAAATATCAAAATTGCAACCTTGCTGCTGCTTTCTGTAGATACCATGTGCCTTGGTTCATTTATATAACCGCAATTCTCTAATTTCTAATTTTTGTATTTTTCCTTTTCAACCTTATTCCATTCCAATTTTGCCTGAAATCAATGAAACTGCAATGGAAACGCAATTGCATTGCAACACATCGCATCGAGAGTTGCACAGCAATCACTTGGAATTATAAACACATGAATGGGCAT
>NW_016164036.1:15278-33601 GCF_001687245.7 Rhagoletis zephyria | reverse complement strand
AGTGGGGAAATATCAACTCTAGCCAGTAGTCAAAAGCAATAAAAAAAAATTATTGGAACAGCATCAAAGGAAAAAAGCAATGTTTTTAAACACACACGCACTTACACAAATAAATCGTTCATTGCAGGCTCTGCAAAAACGGCTAAGTACTTCTGTAGAATTGCTGCAAGCGATGTGCTGCACTGCTGCGTCAATAACAAACGTCAAAGGCAGAAATCTGTGTGTATCTGTATTTTCAGAAAAGCTTGCCAAAGTGAAAATCAATATTGAAAAAAAATAACAAAAAAAATTCAATGGATATGGCAACACTACAAACACTATGTTAAATGACGCACACACGGGTAGGGGATGAAGGATAGAACAGCTGTGGAATGCGCTGAAGACAAACCGACGAACATGCCCCAATAAACAGTTCAAAAAGCTAGGCTGTCGAAGCAATGGACACAATGGCAGTCAGTCAGGCAGACAAGTAGCTTTACATCCGCTCATCCGACGGGGCGTATGAGTAACGCCGTTGGCGCTCATCCTCGCACTTTCGTGTATGCTCTGTTGTGTGCAGTGCTCGCTACCGGCTGGGCACTTTCTGTGTACAGGAGTTCGGGTGTAAAAATGACGCATTGTTGACATTACCAAATTCATTACTGTCACTTCCGCGTCGTGGTCCTTTTTTCTTATTTTGGTTTTTCAATGGACGACAGCTTATTGCATATTGTTTTTTTTTTAATATTTGTTCTCTCCATTTATATTCAGTCGCCTTTGGACATTTTTNCATTTTTTACGCTTCTGTTTGTTTCCACTGATGAACTACAATTATGAGTATGATTTTGTTTGCGCTGCTTACGTATAGATTTGCACTGGCAAAATAACAATCTGGATTATTTGCGCTTCCGGCAATGTTTGCTCAACTGCAGCGAAATTAAATGTTCCGTAGCTTAAAGCGTCAAAAATATAGTAGAGAACTTCAAATTTCATAAAGGCAATTAAGCAAAAAATATGAAAAAAACTACCATAAGAATCAGGTTGGTGCACTTTTATGTTTGAAGAAAAAATATAAATATGACGGTAGATACATACATATCAGGGTGAACCAAATAATCTAAGCTAAATAATTTATGGCCTTAACCTATTTACTGAGAAGAAAATTCTCCCGTTTAGAGAATTGAATGACCTACAAGAATATGCCTAGCAATTTTTATCTCAAACGGTTCAATAGTTATAACATTTTCAATGAAAACAAAAACTTTTTACATATTATTTAAATGGAAAATTTCAAATGCCGACTGACACCTTTTAAATTTGGAATAGATATTTTTCCAAATGGGAAAATTTTCTTCTTAGTAAAAAGGTCTTTTTAAGACCATAAATTTGTGAGGTTAGTATTTTTTGCGCACTCTAATACATATATATTAATACGTTACTTATCATTGAATAAAGACTATTCGGCATTTGTCAGTAAGGCACAAACAGTTCAAATACTCATCTTTTAACTATTACAACCGCGGTTGCCAACCGTCCCGTTTTTGGCGGGACTGTCCCAGATTTTAGAGCTATGTCCCGGTCCCGGTACAACACATGCCGGGACGCAAAATGTCCCGGTTTTTAGCAAGAAAAATTGCAGACATCTCACGGTAAACAAAATTTAGAACTTTTAAAATACATAGTATGTATACTAAGGTGGTAAAATTGTTCAGACGACAGTTTTTCGACGAATCGCAATATTTTCGGTTTCTCTAGATAATTCTAAGAGAAAATATAGAAGAAACTATAAGTCGGAAATGCATCTCTAGCCTGCGCATTTTTAAAAGAAAAATTTACTTGTTCTCAAAATTTAATTTTTTTCGTCATATGCGGGGTTTACAAAGTGCTTACCTTTTGTTACAACTATGTATGTATGTAATACAAATAGATACGATGCCAATATTTTAATTTTAGTTATTTTTTTGTAAAGATATGGTTTAATTTTTAACAAAAATCGTACAAATCTAAGTTTAAAACTTTGTGAAATATTTAAAAAAAATTTGCAAACTTTTGTAAAAATTTAAACCTTTTTAGATAGGTTTCTTAGAAAAATTTTGAGTATACGGTTTCGTGGTACGGTTTATTAAAATTAAGTGCAATTAGCTTAGATTTACCATCGATTTGCATAATTTTTTTTGGTGAAAAAATAGTAATTTTTGTATGTAAGAGGCAGGGTTTGAAAAACTGTCAGCAAAGCAGCAACAGCATTACTATTTTTGCTTTTGCTTAGCTTTGAAATTTTCGATTTTGATTCGAACTGCTTTGCTTTTGCTGCAACTTTGAAAAGTTTATTTTTTTTTATCGGCAGTTTATTTAAACCATTTTATTGCTTTCGATTTGCTGTGATAGTGCTTTTGCTGTGCTGTTATCTGCTTGGCTGTGTTGTGCACATGACGCTTTTGCAGCATGGTATATTATCCAAGTACATATTAACTCCGCCATCAATGCAAAGCTTATTAGGGTAAGCGACTGTGGATTTGCGCACGCATACATATAATATCCTCTATTTCTGCCAATTCGATGCTTCGCAGCAAATTTATAGTTAAATTGCTGTTGATTTGCTGCTGCTGCGCTGTCTTGTGCTTCCACAATTTGCTTTCGAAATTTCATAGCAAAACGGCATTTTTTTTTAATTGCTTTTGCTTTGCTTTGGATATCATACATGCCGAAGTCAAAGCACAGCAAATGCAAATTAAATAAAAATATTACAGCATTTTCAAACCCTGGTAAGAGGCACTGTCGCAAAAAAAAATTACAAAAATCAATGTTTAGTCATAGACACCTTCATATCGAGTTTTTGTTCTTAAAATACAAAAACCGTTTCTTTTTAATATTTGTTAATCTTTTATGTTAAAAATTCACAAAACAGTTGTATTTGTATTTGTAGGTTGCCTAAAGATGAAATCGTGCCAAGTGCACTTCATTCAAAATTTAGTTTTTGATGCAGAATGACAGATAATGCGAAACTACATCGATTTTTCTCTCTCTTAAACAACTTCAAAATGCACTTGTCACATTTTCACCTTTAGGTAACGATTTGTTTTTTTTTTTTTAATGGTTTATACAAATAAAGGAAATGTAAGAAATCTATAGTCTTAGATCCAAAAAAGGCGCGACCTTCACCATCTGTTTAATGGATGAAATCTTTTTTATATGAAATTTAACTTGTTAATATATATTTTGAATTTTAAATAGAAAATTTTGTTTCACGAAGTCGGGAAAGTCAACAGTGTCATAAGCTTGCTTAATATTCCTTAGTTAATATTTAGACTGGCGAGGGAAATTAGAAATGAACTGCACCGCGGCAATTAAAGAAACGGCAGCTGAAACATTTTGGGTACTTTCTAAACAGAAGTTCACAGGAAAGAACAAATGTCCCAAAATTATTTCCGTCATGTATTTACATATATTGGTAATCTTTGAAGACATATTTTCAAATTCTTTAAAGCAAACCAAAACTTTATAGGAACCGGTAAATTTAAACGTCTTTGAATAACTTTAACACTTATCTAAATTTCTGTAGCAATATAGGAGAGTCACAAAACTCCTCTCACTGAGGGGCGACCCAATACAGTTAATCATCACAGTAGACAAAGTAGCTAAGATCTCATAAATAATTCCAGCCCTGCCTGAATCAGCCATGTTCCAAATGAAAATTGCCAGGTTAACAAAATTTAATAAGCTTTAGCTATAAGCTATGGAAGGAAACATTGTGATCTTCATTCTTACGGGAGTGAAAACTGGCCAAAACACTACCAAAGATTTTTGGTGGAAATACTTTTGAGTCTACAGATCACGTGCTGTCTTACTTTTAAGAATTTCAGCGATACTCAACGTGGTGGCTCTATTCAAAGCTTTCCCTGAAGTTGTTGGCAGTATTGAACAAGCGCTACACTATCTATAAAGAATTTGCGATGGCGCACACCGAGGCTGATTGATAGAGAATTCAAAACTAATTTTTAAATTGTTGGAATACATACAAGGAAATAAATAATAAAATAATCAGCAGAGTCATAACAAGCACCTAATAACGTGCATAAATACCGAGTTCCTAACTGTTACCAGTTGCCGCCAAATAAATTTCCGATATCAAAAGCGAGTTCATGGGTGTTATTGAAATATCGTCGCTTGTTTGGAAGGTGAAGTATCTCGTGATGGTCTCATTGGCTTACCTGCTGAGAAAGCTAGATTATTAGATACCGAAGTATTGAATACAATCCTACTTGTCACACTTCCTATTTTAACGTAGTACGTATAAGGACTTATATTGGAGGTCACTGAGGAATTGCAAATTTTTTTGAATATATGTATTTAATGAAAAAAAAACTGAAGTTAATAAGTTTGCAAATATAAATCACTATTTGTACCGCGCAAAGATGCAATCTATTAATTTTCTGGATAAAGAGAAGCAGGTAGGCCTTTGTATGTCATTTCAAGAGTAAATTAATTAAATAATAATTAATTATATAACAATTATTTAAATACTAACTTCAAATAATGATAAGCAAGCAGACCAATCAAGCGTACTCTAACTAAACTTCTAAACTTGACGTTTACAAAATATGTAAGGGTTTTGCCGAACTTTTCCTCCGATCTACAGTTTTACGCCGTATCCGAACGCGATTGTATTTTTATGAGAAGTTGCTTTTCATGACAGAACTACATTCGGAGGTTTGCCATTGCCTGCCGAGAGGCGACTGCTATTAGAAAAAAACTTGTTTTTTTTTATGTTGGTCAGAAACTGGGCTTGAACCCAGGCCCTCCGGATTGGTAGCGCGCACTGCTAAACACTACACCTCAGCGGCCTTCTTCTTCTTACCATAATCTAACTAATATCTCGCCAAGTCTTGATATAATATGTATTTGCATTTAAATTATATAATATCATCATATGCCTATACTATACTGCTCTACCATACAAAGTAGATTCAGCGCTTCAAACGCACTGGATTATCTTCATACCCTGCTGCAACACATATGTATTACATAGAATATTCATAGCCAGCAAGCCAATCAACGCTATTGCACATACATACATACATACATGTTTACATCCATAGGTATTTGTCTAAATTTGTTGGTAAATATTTTGTCGTATTTATAATTTAGCAAAGTACACATTTGCGGTGCCATTAACCATCAACTCAATGGAATTTAATTATTACCGCAGATATTTTGACAAGCCACTGCATAGCGTTTATGCACACGCACATACACACTCCGATATCTGCCCAGTGGGAAAGGTAATGTTTCGGAATGAACAAAGTGATGTATAGCCGCTATAAACTATGCACGAAAAGATCCAAGAATTTCACTACAGCGTTGTCATACGAAAGTATTGCATCGCATGTCGTTTTACAAAACTATAAATATAATCTATGAATAGAATAAAAAAAAACGCTCGTGCCACAAAGTATGAAACCATGACTAACAAGTTGGTAATCAGCACGCATCCTGAAAAAAGACATACATAATTAAATTAGTTTTCAAACTTTTTGTTTTGTTTGTGGGCTCAAAACTTCACATTATCCGCTCGCTTACATTTCGATGCATTTATTCATTCAATCGTAGTTGTTAACTTTTTCTTGGTAAGAAAAAAGGGTAACGCGTTCCTATTTTCCCACTGGGTGCTTAAATACATATTCTTCAATTTCTTTTCATTCACACATACATATATCATCAAAATATAAATCGTTCACCAACTGTTGAGTGTCGGAAGGTGGCAGCTTTACAAAATTCGATTCACACTGTCAAAATTCACATACCACATACACATATACACACACACACACACATATATATATTTATTTATATCTAATGTAAATGCATAGGTATGTAAACCAGTGACCGCACTGCTGCAACAATGTCGTTTAAATTATTTAGTAAAATTGCATAGATATACATATACACATGCAAACAATTGGGTGTTGCGTGCCTGCCAATGTCGTAGTTTTTACCTCATCACTGCTCCATTAAATCTGCTGCCATCAGCTGAGATTGACACGCTTTGCAAATCTCTTCCCAGGTGATAAATATTGCACTAATTATAATTGGCAGTAACATTATCTTTGGTAGTTGTGGTACGCATTAAGTCTAGCAGGCACATAGGCAACTGGGCATAAAAGCTTATATCCGCACTTCCGTTTCATGCTCTGGATACGTTTTAAAGTAAATATTATAATTTCATTACTTTGTCAGCAGAAGTACGAGATATGTATGTACGTATGTATGTACATTAGGGTAACAATAGAACATTTTTTTTTTAATTTCAAGACCCTACCCCCTTTTTTATTCCTTTTTATGAGAAATATTAATGCCTATTTTTATCGATTTTTTTTAAATCATTTGAAGCTCGCGACGTGTCAGTTTAGGTCAGAAAGTACGGTTTTGTAGATTTATCAGTTTTTGAATGACTAGCTTTCATTCAATTTTGAAGATCGAACATGTTGAGAAAAGAGAATTTATAGGCTTTTAAAATGATGTATAATAATCTGTTGTCAGACTTGGATTAACGGGATTTTTCATCGGGCAAATTAAAAAAAAAAAAACATTTTTTCTTACTTTTCTAAGTTTTGACCATAACTTATTTCCACAATTTCAAAAATTTAAACTGAAATTTGAAATTTTTTTATCTCCGACAATTTTTATGCGATTACGATAAATGTGGTGTCAGTTTTTTTTTAGATAGTACTACATATTTTGAAATTGTGAAAATAAGTGATGGTCAAAACTTAAAAAAGTAAAAAAAATGTTTTTTTTTCTAATTTTCCCGATGAAAAATCCATGTCTGACAACAGATTATTATACATAATTTTAAAGGCCTATAAATTCTCTTCAGACAACATGTTCGATCTTCAAAATTTAATGAAAACTACATAGTCATTCAAAAACCGATAAATCTAAAGAACCCTACTTTCAGACCTAAAATGACAAGTCGCGACCTCTAAGTGTTTTTTGAAAAATCTATAAAAATAAGCAGTAATATTTCTCAGAAAAAGGAAGGAAATTAGGGCGTAGGGTCTTGAAATTGCAAAAAAAAAGTGGCACCCTAATGTACATACTGTAGATTACAAATTTGTACGAAGCTGCATATGCAACAATTGTGACAAGCTTGCATTGTATGTACTTACTATGTAAGCCCAAATGCACTGAAATTGTTAAATTATTTGTTGGTTTACGAAGAAAACAGAAAATATTCCTAAGCACAAACCTCTGAAGTGTCAAATTGGCAACTGCTGAGATTTCCTTTAATATTTGATAAGAGTTTTAATTTACTTGTTGCATCATATATGCATACAATGCTGCATACCTGTGGCAAGATGGGAATCTTTGAAACTGGCAATAAAATCGTAGTTTACTAAAGAAAATTAGGATTACCTTCATAAATATTACGCGTCAATAGAACGTTCCTCAACTTTTCGTGTCGAGTTAATCTGCATATTCTTTGGTTGCGTTACTGCGAAGTTAAGTGTCCTGATTTACTAACGACAGCAGCATTTGTTCACAAGCAGATGCGACTGAAAGCGCGGTTCTGTGCTGGAGCTCCCTAGATAAATGTGGAACTTTTTGAAACATTCCAAATAGACTTACCTAGGCAGCCGCCACGTAACTAAAAATAAAAAAAATTTATAACACTTGCATTGGAAAATTAACTCCACTGACTTTGACGACTTGGCACTTAGTCCAAACTCATAAACGGTTGTACTCCCTACATTGTCAAGCCTTACGTTCTTTATGTGGGCGTTGTTATGGTAGCCAAGGGCGGTCACACCAAAAAAAGCGTCTGCAAAAGCTTCATTATCTTGTGTGCTTAACAATATGATTACCGGCATAATCTCAACAACTACCGGTAGTCTAAAATACTCTTTAACACGCAACATAGTGCCTTGAAGACGACGTAACTTTTTTCCATTAAATATGGGAACCCTTAGTTCGCATAGGGCACATGTGCTTCGGTAAAGGCATACTGATGGATACCGATCGCATGGACCTCAATCTGGTAAACCTTCTACGTTTAAACAAAGTGATGCTCTATCTGGTTAAGAGTCAAAGGAACTGTGACGTCTGTCTCAGGAGGAGCAGTTGGTCAGTGATGATGAATCGCGAGTCAATCTGGATTGGTTGCTTGACAAGAAGAAGGCCGGTCATGGTACAATGGATCCAATGTTAGTTCACTCAAAAAGACAAAAATATAAAAAAAAGACTAGAGTTAGAAAATACAAGAAACCAAAATTTTTTTTTCTTAAATTTTCTGCGATTTCGTCTACATATACAACACTAATTCATTAAGGGATAAAGTCATTAACCATATAAATCTAAGTTTCTAACTTACGAGTATTAGATCGTTTAACAAAATCAACAAATTTTCGTCAAAATCTCAAGCTTTTTAATTTGAACTTCTACAGAATTTTTGTGCAAACAGTTTTATATTTATCTTATTTTAACATGATAAGGTGCAAGTTGGAATCGACTAAAAGCTCGCGTAGTTTTTAATAATTTTTTCTGGCGGTCTTTTGCAACTTTTTCCATATAAATATGAATTTCTTGTGGAAGAATATGCGCAAGACCGTTTTTGAAAAATATTCACGCCAGTTTTTATAAATTACACTTGCGAATTCACACATGTACTTTATTACACAAAAATTTCATGCATACCCGAATTTGTTTCATAATTCAGATTATAAAATGAACTATTCTGATAAAAAATTCACGAAAAAAACTTTACTTGGAAAACATTGAGAACAATTAAAACAAAACAATCAATATATCGCACACCGTCTTCAAAACGGATACAACTAAAAATTACACGTTTGTCAGAAAATGCGAAAAACTATTTCTTAGCACGTGATAATCATATGCAGCCCCTACTTCAAGCCTTCTAAAAGTGTTAATATATAGATATGTATGTATGTAGATGGATTTTCATGCCAACTGCATAATTATTTCGGAAATTTCATTCATTGACGTGCGACTAACTGTGGATTTTTTCTGTCCTCTTATTGTTAGATGAAAATTCGCTATTTTCTTCTCTTCTTTGATTGTTTCCTCGTTACTTGCCGCACTGTCTGCTTTCTTATTGTTGAGCATAACTATGTACTTAGACTAAATGCAAATGCGACTACTATAAAAAAAATACGGATGGGTGCATACAGGTGCATATGTCTGCAGCTGAGTCTCTTTAATCTTTAGCAGATAACTGAAATGAAAAACGAAAGTTTCCTTCAAAAAATTAGAGCAGGCTTAATTCACTTAATCAAATGCATACGTAGCCGAGTAATGTGCATTTGTAGGTTGGTCCATTTTACTCGAAAAATGGTGTAGTGGTTTTTTAACGAAGTTTTGGCAGTTCGGTTAACATTTCAAGATATAAAAGGCTTTGTACTCCACCCTGTTGATGCCTAAATATACAAATGCAAAATTGTCTTAAATCGAACATTGTTTAAGGCTCAATTAAAAAAATATTCTCTCGCCCCGCAATCTTCCACACCTCCACAAATTCTTTGAACTTCATTCAAATTTTAAGTAAACTTTAACTTGCTTCAATTAAATAAATTAAAACATGGCTCATTCACTCCATCTTCGAATGCGATTGCAGCCATCCCCAATTGGCCAGTATACTTCAAACAATTAGCCAATTTCATTTGCAAATAAAATTAGCCTCCGCCTCATCTGTTTACACTCCCTCACGATGACCTCAAAGACAATTGTAAAAGTACATATTCTCCGTTGACATTGGCGCTTAGTTGGTGGATGCAGACAAGTGCGCACTTTTCCAAGTGATTTATCCTCTGCGAAAAAGGAAAAGAATCAGGAAAGAATTTGAATTTAAATCGCCCAACATCTTTACAACTTATTTACAATTGAAATGTCACTGAAGTGTTTGGCCGAGTTGACTGCGGCCAGTCGCATAAATTGGCAGAAGGTCGAGCCATGTTTCAGATTTAAATACTAATTAAATAGTTTGAAACTTTAACCCCATGACGATTTCAAAGTGAGCGGTACTATTAAAAAATTCGCGTGGAATTAAATTTTAAAAGTTCACTGTATGCATATTCATCAGTGGAAAACCTAAGTCGAGTTCAGCCATATTTTCCTTAAACCACTAACCGTTAGATCCTATCTAATTTTCAAACGAATACGTGGTTGCAGGTGTACTATTCTCAGGCACGGTTCCCACTTCTTAAAAAATAACCAACCAAAATATGAAGAAAAAACAACCAAATTGAAAAAAATGACCAAATTTGTTATCCAGTTATCTATTAAAAAAATCAACAACAACAACAATTTTATTGAACTTGCGGCCGTTTTTTAATGAAAATTTTGTGGAGAAACAACATTAATTTATATTTTGGTAGAAAAAAATAAATTTTAATACTTTCGGTAAACAAAAGTTTTTTTAAATTCTTGTACGTTCACTACATATTTACTTTTTATTTAATTTACAATAAATAAATGTTTTAGAGAAAGGCATAAAGCTAATTCAAAAATATCATTCTTCTCTTTTCAGGTTTGTTTTATACATACATTAAAAACATCATCTTCAATGGCCAGCAACAATTTTTAGACCGTGGCAAAACAACTGGAGTTAACAAAACTAAAGCCCAATATACTAATACATGAGCGTAAATAACCACATATGTATATATGTACATATTTCTGAGCACTTAAATGTTGAATTCGGTATTCGGTGATCAATGGGGAGAAATTTTTTTATTGAAACGTTGATTACACAGGCCAGCGAAATTAAACTTTTTAACCTTACAATATTTATCTTGTTTATTTTTTATTATTTTTTCGAAGTTTAGTACCTTATACCTATCTAAATTGCTTATTAGTTTGTAGTGAGAGAACTGATGACATCTGTTTTTAATTTTTAACACTTCCCATAAAAAAAAACTCAATTAATTTAAAACAAAATTTTTACTTAAAAAATAACAGTTGTAGTTAACAAAATACCATAAAGATAAAGAATCAGATCGATGTATGGTAATTCGGATTTGACGCCAGTGACCGGTTTCACTCTCCCGTTTATTTTCATCATCTCCAGCTACGCCTTCATCCATATTGCTATCTCACAACGTTTATCAGAGAACGTAAAAAATAAACGTTGTGTCTTAACTCTTATTGACGGAATAACCAATATTTCTCATCTAATAATTGTTAATGTACAGATTTGAACATTTTTTATATTGGGCTATTGGTACAAAATAAAACCCTGGGACGACAATTTTTGCAGTAACACAATTGGTATAACACAGAGAACTTCTATTGCAAAATCTTTACAATTTTTGTTTTGTGATTGGGATAAAAAAAAATATTTGTGCATTCACACGATTGGAATACGATTTGCACCAAATTGTATTTATGATTTCACTAAATTTTAAGATTCGGGTCAGATTTTCAATTTATAAATTCAAGATAATAGTTATCTTTGGTCCCTGAAAAAATCGAGTGAAACTCGTGAGTTAAGTGACAAAGGGCATTCGAATTTGAGGATGAATGCCAAAGTCTGTGCTCATATATGATGGCACCATATGATTCAGCAACGCAATATGCAGGAAATAATTTGTATAAATGAGTGTAACTTACATGGTTTAACCAGTGAAGCTCCTCACGACTCGATTCTCCGTATTGATATTGTAGGAGAATCCCTGTTAAAATAAAGTGAAGTAAAAGATTTTCTTTACTTATGTAGCTTTAGTATTCATGGAGGGGTGCTAATGAATGCTCTGAGTGCAGTTGTGAGTCAAAAAAAAAATACAATTACCATTGTCGTTTTGTTATTGGGCGTTTATTATACCATTTCTACGAAAAGTTGTTTTGTCCCATATAAAATGCACGGAAAACTTTGAACCTTTGAGCTTCCTCTAAATATTTTTCGATTTCAAAATAAAAAAAATAAAGGTATATTTTTTCGGTATAGAACAATCCTAGGGGGTGAGAGCATAGAAATTCCGACTTTACTTTTTCACATGCATTTTTTGACCACTATTATACATACATAATAAATGCATGTAGTAAGTACATCCCACATGAATTTTTATATTTCAGTTTTGCTCAGAATTACACATTTGCATTGTAATATTAATTCACAAGTTTTGTAATGTAGACTAAAACAATCGATCAATGTCAAAGAAAAAGAGTGAATTAAATTAAAATTTCCCACGAAAAAATTTGTCTCACGAAAAGTAGAACAAATCAGCTTAAAAAATAAATGCAGCACTTGCAACAAAGCAAAATCTGATAAGCGAGAAAACAGAGAAACAAAGGCGCACACATACAAGCAATCGTACAAAGCGTGAAAACAAAGTTTGAAACATAAATAGTAGCACAAAAATTGCAAAGGCGTAAAGGGAAAACGCTAATTACCGCACGATTGTTGGCGTTGCAGTGAAAATCCGCAGCGATAACAATTGTTGGCGCAATAGCAGTGAAGCACACCAACAAAATACCTACATGCAAACAAAAAAAAAAACAATCACTGCTTGTTCTATGTATATGTTTGTATGTATATATGCACAAACTATAATATCTATGTACATATGTTTGTAATTATATATACATGCATATGGGTCATTCCATACAATATTTACACCTCAATATTTTTTTGTGGTGAAATAGATTTTTTTACATTCTTTATTGAAAAAACGAAGACACGCATTTTTTTATTTCGTCATGATATTCGAAAATCTCGAGAAAAAATCCCGAAATTTGTAACTCACTGAGAAGTATCTTTTTTCAATTGTTTGCAGTTAATAAACTATTTGTCGGAGAAAATCAGTTAAGGTATCAAAATGTGCGTAATTAACGCGGCTTTCCAACAGAGTGTGAGATGGACTAATTAATGAACTAATACAATTTTTTTTTTTTAGTCTATCTTAGACTCTTATAGAAAGCCTAGGTAATTACGCACATTTGGATACCTGATAACTGATTTTCTCCGACAAATAGTTTATTAACTGCAAACAAATAAAAACAGATACTTCTCCGTGAGTTCAAAATTTCGGAAAATAAAAAAATAGGTGTCTCCTTTTTTCGATAAAGAATATAAAAAAAATATATTCCACCCCAAAAAAAATATTGAGGTGTAAATATTGTATGGAATGGCCCATATATATTTATGTACATACATTAGGGCGGGTTAATTTTTATGGAACATTTTTTTCGACGTCCTTTCTAGCATTTTTGTATTCTACTTAAAATTCTAAAATCAATTTCGAGCCACCCAAATTTTAAAATAAGCTATATTTAATTAATATGAACTTAATATGTTAATATATCTACATACAAAGCAAATTATGTGTATGTATTTTTTTTCTGTGCCATGTGGCGGATCTTTAAATAAAAATAGATATAAAAAAACTCATGATAATTTTATATTAAATGAGCCTCTCACTGCACAAATTGCTGAACTCAACTTTTTAAAAAATTCTAAGTTTTATTGTCAAAGCTCGCAGTCCGGCGAAAAATATGTATATGAGATTATTGTGTTTGTGATCATGTAATATTATGCAAAAGCCTGTCACAATCCTTCAAACACTGAAAACTACCATGATTGTCAAGAAAATATTCTAAGTGTTGTTCGAATGATATTATGTTTAATCTTTAGTATACATACAGTGGTGGAACCAATAATAGAAGCTTTTTATTTTGACCAGTTTTGGCTATATTTCTTTCGGTTTTCGATGTTTACGAATCTTCTAAAAAGGATGTCGAAATAAAATTAACCCACCCTAACATACATATACAGGTAAAAGTTAGTTTTGAACTAGCAAAGAGTCCAAGTGCCGCAAGTAAAAATATGTACGTGTGTGAGCACACTTAAAATGGCAAAGAAAAGCTGCACCTTCGGAGCAAATAAAACAGTGGCGCAACTCGTCGGCGAAAATGTCAAGCGCTATTATAGCCCAGTTGCAGGGGAGCAACACATATCGCCACGAGTGCATACAAACTTCCACAATTGCGCCAAATAGCTGTGTTGCTGCAAGGAATAAAAGAAATGCTGGGAAATAAACAAAGACGTGACGGAATAAAATACTCAAAAGAAACAGCAGCAAGTCGGCGAAAAATTGCAAACTAGCTACAAAATGCTGGCAACGAGGCAGACAAAGCCAACAACAACAAAGGTAATAACAACGACAAAAGAATGTGCTAACAATACTGACAACAATGACCAGCAATAAGGCGCAAAATTTTTCCCCCAAATACAATTAAAGTGGGGGAAAAGTAGAGGGCAGCGTAAAAAGATCCTTAACTAGCCGTTGTGGTGATTGCCGAAAGGGCATGGCTACAGTTCGCACGAATCGGTCCTGGGATGCCTGTCTTTACCGGGGCAAACAATTCCCCAGAGAGACAATCAAACTAATTGAAAGAAAATATATAGTGTCGATTCATACTGCCACTCAACTCAATCGAACGAATCAATATTGAATTATAGGGCAGAGAATGTCATTTAGGGTGAACCTTGGGAAATTTAGCCTTTACTTGGCTTGGCTTAAACACTGCACAGCCGGCAGCTACAGCAGGTGGCAGATATCCAACTAAATCCCAACTTAAATTACCCCAGTACACACACTTTACTAAAGTTGTCAACCGAAGGCTTTCAGGACTGCCTGCAACCGGACAGGCGCGCCGCATCCTCTGCCCAGCTAAAGTTCATTGCTCACTGTTGCTGTCCGAGTGTGTATTTCTGCTTTGCCTTCACTTCAGATTTGCAACACAAATGCTAAATTGCTGAGTAAATACAAAAGCTAGTAAACGAAAAGCAAACTTAAATAAACATTTGACTAGTTTTCCGCTTTGTTCCTTCAGTTTCGCTCAAGTCGCTGCTTGTTGCTGGCTCATACGACCATCAGATAGTACGCAACGGGGGGCGTTGGTGAGGCAGCACGGGAAATGAGTTTAAATTTTTAATTTTTATATTTTCCTGCAGCGCGCACAATCAACTTTATAGAGAGGAGAAGAAGAAAGAGAAGAAGAGAATAGCATTTCTGCAAGCACATTCCACTCACTTAAGGACTAAAGATTCGGCTTCCGTTTGTCGCACTCTTTGCGCCAGTCTTCGTATTTGCTTTAAGTTTTCCATACTACATATTCTTGTTGCAACTTGTATTGTTTCCTTTATCATTATTGTTAGTTATACATGTGTATGCATACCTACATACATATATATGTGGATTTACGAGTATGTTTGTAGTGCGACAATCGCTGTTGTTGCTAGTTGGGCTGCTGCGTAAGAAATTGTTATTAAACAAATGTGGGACAAGGATAAGGACACTTTAAGCATTCTTCTCCTACTAAGCTAGCTAGTATGCCTTCTTCTTCATCACCTTCATCTCCTGCTTCCACTTTCTCACCCACTGTCTCCGCGATTTGAGCGGTGCAGATGTTGTTTTAATACTGCGTCTTATTGTTTTCAATTGTTGTTGTTAGTTGCTTTGGTTATTTTACACTTGGCACTAGTTATTTATATTTACTGCTGTTGCGATTGTTTTTCCACACTTAAGTTGCCGTTGTTGTTGTTGTTGGTACTATATTTTTTTATATTGTAACATTTCACAAGTTTGTTATTTTCTACTCTGTTAGCTTAGCACTCTCCTCTTGCCGATGCCTTTAAGTGCACTTGTGTTAGATCAACACATTCGTACCTATTACACGACAAACACGTTTACAAATGTTGTTGGGGGAGGTCTGATTGCGCGTGGATATGTTAAAATTCGCATATTTAGTTTAAAAATTCTATTTATGCAGTAAAAGTAAATGCGTAGTGTGCGCTTTATACAAGTATTTGCGCGGTGTAAGACTTAACTGAATATGCGAAATTGGCTCATTTAATTGTTATTCACATTCAACAAAACTTGCGCTCATGAAGCCTTAGGGCCGGTTACGCAATGTCTGGTTAACACTAATCTCCGGTTAAACATAGTTAACGACGTTACCGACTCCCTGTTGTATGCATGGAGTCGAAGACGTCGATAACGATGTTTAACCGCAGATTAGTGTTAACCACACGTTTAGTAACCGGACCTTAATGTTAAAGCGGAAATTAGCGAAATATGTGCACACAATTTTTAATTTTGAAGTTGAGTGTCACTTCCACATTTAGGGTATTCACAAGACGTCATAAGCGTCGTAATGTCTTAATATCGTAAAAGTTTTCAATGTGAAATAAGAAAAAAGTAGCATGGCTTTTTCAAACAGCGCAATTTTTGGTTTTTCTATGCTAGCGAGTCCAAATTTTTGAACAGAAAAAGTATTTTTAAACAAACTTAAACATAAGTTTGTTTGATCGATCGCAGAGTGGGGTTGTCTAGAAATTTTCATCCATAATCAGTGCAGTCTAATAATAAAATTTCAAACAACGCCACCCTGTAGCTTGTGAAAAGTTTGTTCGACCGATCATAAGTTGGTGTTGTCTAGAAATTTTCACAGAGAATGAGTTCAGCTCAATAAAAAAATTCCAAACAAGGCCACTTTTTAAATAGCAACAACAAATTTGCGCAAATATATCAGTCGCGTAGTTTGGCTTGATTCAAAGTTAACATTTGAAAGCACACTTACATTTCGTTCGTATAGCTGAGTGTGCAGAAATGCTTGCTACAGATGGTTTCTGTCCAAATCTCATATAACATATAATTTAAAATTTTTATTTTCGATTTTTCCTGATTATAAAAAAGCATCTGTGAAGTGCACAACAAAATCGGTTCAAACAAAAAATCTTCAAAAATAAATCTATTCAAGGTAAACAAAAGCTTGTTTGGCACAAAATCATATGTCTTTTCTTTCGAAACAAAGACGATATTTGTATTTTTTCTCAGTTTATGACATGCAGACTTAATCATGCAAAAAGCACTTTTTCGCTGTACTCTCAGTATAATGAGAAATAACATTTTTCATCATTCATTTTTAATGCGTCATCTAAAAACATAAATATTTTCCTTGCATTTTTTTTTATTTATCATGATATCTTTTCTTATACCTGAGATATGGTTCTTTGAAATTAATGATATCGGGGATATATTTTTCACTACATAAGCCCTAAATATCTGCAGATTAATTTTAGGCTATTTTATATTTATATTCATTTTGTGTTGGGAATAAATCTAATTTAAGTAAAGAAGCCTCAAATTAAAATTCAAATGTTTAAGGGTTTACCTGACGAAAAATATATAGCCAAACTCATTAACTTCAATGTAAGATGTCTCCGGTATAGCAAAGGATATTTGAATAAGTAAAACAGAATTTTCAGAAAAAAACAGTTACATATATTTTCAAGGGTCACATCAAGTTAACTAAAACAAAGATCATTCGTATTTCAATGATATATTGACGAAAAAAAAACATTTTAAACATGTTTGGGTTTGAATATCGCCAACAGCTGGACTAAACCTGTTGCTGTACTAAAGTCCTTTAGCAAAGGGTCTAAAGCATGCCGGACTGTGTCATTATTAATTTCATCTACTACTTATGTTACGCTACTATTTCAACGGGCGATGAAAACTAATTAGCAGAGCATTTTCCCTTTAACTGGTACTCGATCGTTATAAGTATAAGTTAGAGTACAATACAACTAATAACAATTGGAGTGCTAACTATAGAAAACTTTGTGTCAGGCTACTTATACACATAAAACGTTGCCACATTCATACATATTTGGGGGGCATCTATCCACGCATTCGACATCATGACCTCATTCCGACGAGACAACTTTAGACGAAGACTTAATTAATTCGGCAGCAACAAAACGAATGAAACAACTGCAAGCTTAGCGACTGAAATTGCAATGCTACTCGTATTTGCAATTAACAACTGCGATTGTGATGCTGATAAACTTGATGCCGAAAATGAGATTTTGTATGAGGCTTAGCAACAAACTAGCAATACGTATGTAACGGGTGATTTTTTTGAGGTTAGGATTTTCATGCATTAGTATTTGACAGATCACGTGGGATTTCAGACATGGTGTCAAAGAGAAAGATGCTCAGTATGCTTTGACATTTCATCATGAATAGACTTACTAACGAGCAACGCTTGCAAATCATTGAATTTTATTACCAAAATCAGTGTTCGGTTCGAAATGTGTTTCGCAAACCCAATTGCTGCGAACGGCGACGAATCGACATTTCACGGTCTTCAGCAACACTCTCAGAAACAGACGCAATATTCTCTTCTGTACGCACTGTACGCATTCGTGTGGTTGGTTTAATGTCCAATAAAGTAAACTGAGTGCGAAACTTGGTCACAATCGCATTAATTGTTTGCTCACTTGGTCGATTATGTAGACCATAAATCGGACGTAAAGCGAA
>NW_016164036.1:0-3794 GCF_001687245.7 Rhagoletis zephyria | reverse complement strand
TATCGGTACTCATTGTGTTTTCCCTATTAAGTTAAATTAATTTTTTCAAATCCCAAGTTAATCATCCTCTGGGAATCCTAAACTCCGAATTATAAAATTTAATAATGTAGAAACTGGTAATAAATAAAACTCCATTACATAGCAGAACTATATGCTTAATGATGATACACAGATACATATACATTGGAAAAGATTTCAAGTTAATCTTATTTAAGAAAGCATTTATTAATAAAATATTTCAGCGAAAAAGTGTTCTTTTGTTACACTTCCCAAGCAAAGAATTTTTTCTAAATGTTTGCCAGTCAACCGATTTCTTGACATGGTTATTGTTGCTGCTGCTTTCGAAAGCAATCGTCCGCAAGGAACAGATGTTGCAACTATATGTGAATATGATCATACTTGTTTATACAACAACGCAACCGCAGTTTTCAGCTCCTCCCGTTCTTCTGATGGGTTCGACTTCAGGGATGATACTGGGCTGGTTAAAAAAAAAACGTATTTTAAATATGCACTTCTTCATCAATGCTTCAACAAGTTTAATATCCAAGCGCATTTGATTTGACAGATTTCATCACCTTGCCACCACAAAGTTGGCACCAAAAACTTCCCAGTTTTCAACTTACAACTCATGCTACTGTCATATCGCTGTCAAACCTACACCAGCGATATGAAAAATGTTGCATTGCACACATGGAGCAGTTCGCGATTTCTCCTCTCTTTGTTGTTGTTGTTGTTGTTGTTATTGAATGAGAGATACTGCACGCTGACATTGTCAATTGACAGTTCAATTGCCTTTAATATTGCCACATTTACATGTTGCAGATATGTTTGTTTGTTTGGTTGCGTGACGTTGGTACCTGCCCACTCATGAGCATGTGGCTGCGAGTCAGAACTTGTTGGTAATAACAAGTTGAGCCTCTCGGTCGTGGCCAGGGCTGCCAACTATACTTACCTATGAAGTGCCATATTGAGGATAAAAAAGTGCCAAAATGTGCCAAATAGAAAAATAAAAGTACCAAAAAAAGTGTCATTCTTTGTAATTCTTCCCATTTAACATGAAAATTAGAAGCACATTCCTAAAACAAAACTCCAGTGCCAAAGTAAGATAAACCAGTTGTATACTCTATAGAAATAAGAAAATTTTAGTTGAGAAAAAGAAGTACACGCAAAGCATTTTACAAAAATGTATTGAAATATTACTATTATTCGAAAGTGCTATTTTGGCACTTTGTGCCAAATTGAAAAAGTAAGTGCCATTTGAAGTAAATTAGGGCCAAAAATGGTACGGTTGGCAGGCGATGGCAAAGTTGGCAGGCCTGGTCGTGGTAGTGAAAAGAAGCATTAAAACTGAGGAATATAAGATTTTGTTAAGATTTATGCCAGTCATTGACGGTTGTCAGTAGTGTAAACGCAGCAATTGCGTTGGTGCTTTCGAGTATGAGAAATTGCAACAATAAAAACAGAAACCAGAGTGAACAGTGCTACGTGGGCAAATTTTAATAGGCATTTTTTATGTAATTAAAGATAAATTCTAGTTTGAAAATGAATGCATTACTCTAACGTTTGCAGGTATCATATTAACTGTTGAAGAATATGACCTTGTACCAATTTTTTCCCACAATAAAAATTGTAAAAAGCGAGAAGTTTGTTCGCAAATGATGATCGCAGATGATTTTGAAGGTTCGTAAACTTTGGTACTTTCGACTTGAATCTTCTTGAGTTCGTCGTTAAGACTTAAGCTAGATCTATAGCTTTCGCTAAATCCAAAGTTACCTTGTAAAATTATCGAATCAATATTGATGTTAATGGAATGCAAACTTACAGAAAACTGCAACATTTTTTAACACTTTAGCTTTTTCGGTTGTTTTCGTCCAAAGATTGTAGAAAAATCAAACAGTTCATGGAAGTCATCTACAGCTCCCTTTTTCGACACCAATCGAATAGCATGCCATTTTTTTTTAAGCTTGTCATTGAAGTTTCATTTCTAAATTGTGTAGAGTTTTCTCCTAAACACCTTCAATTTAAGAAGATATAAACTATAAGGATGTGTGCTTTCAAGAATGACTATTTAATCCAGGGCTTCAGAGCCAAGTTATTTTATTTCGCTCTGATCTCCGCTCCCAATAAACAACTTTTTTAACCGACTTCAAAAAAATTAGGAGTGTATCAACTCGTCGGAATAGTTTTAACTGTTTTTTTTTATTTATGTTACCGCATAACTATGAATCACGTGATACCTCAAGGGTGGTCCCATACAAATTTGGTTTAGATCTGATCATTGGATCATTTATGTGTTACTTGTTTACTTACTTACATATCGAGCCCAAAAAAATATTAAGATTTACGTGAGCTGGACCGATTTGAAAATATCTCCAAAAATGTAGTTTTTTATGAATAAAAATAGTTTCTTACAGATTTTTTTTTTGCAAAAATCCCCTCAAACGACAAAATGGTTTAAGCTTAAAAAATTTGCATAAAAATGTATTTAAAAAATTAAAAAAAATTTCTAAGGAATCGTGATAATGAGATTTTTGGTGCTATTTTTTGACTTTTTTCAAAGATTGGTATAAGAAAAACTTGAATAACTGACCTCAACTCTTCCGGTTTACGCTTGTGAGGTATCATTGGAAAAGTATTTTTTATTTATTTGCTAATAAACTCATTCAAACGATGAACGAGAAAGGTAGGGTGAACGAACCTAATTCAAAGTTGAGTTAAGATGTGCTGGTATTTGAAAAAAAAAAATGGGGCACGAATGACTTTTTTTGCATAGAAATAAAAAAAAAATAGGAAAAGACCTTTCTACTGAGATCCCATAAGTCTACATGAGAATAGTTTTGGCCCAGCTATTCAAGTTTTTCGCAAATCAATCTTTGAAAAAAGTAAAAAAAAACAGCATCTAAAATCTCTTTATTATGATTCCGTTGAAAATATGTTTAAATATTTATATTCAGATTTTTTAAACTTAATCTGTTTTTTCACCTGAGAGGACNTAAAATCTCTTTATTATGATTCCGTTGAAAATATGTTTAAATATTTATATTCAGATTTTTTAAACTTAATCTGTTTTTTCACCTGAGAGGACTTTTTTCAAAAAGTTCTTTAAGAAACTATTTTTATTTATAAAAAAACCTCATTTTTGGAGGTATTTTCAAATCGGTCCAGCTCAGGTAGATCTTAATATTTTTCCGAAATATTTTGGTGGATGTCTAAGATATAATACATTTTGTAATCCCGGCAGGAAACCTGCATTTTTTGGTGATGCAATCTAATGTACATACATATTCCTTTCTATATTAAGGTAACGATATGTATTTTGCCTTGTAAATAAAACGAGATCGTAACTCTTCGTTTTTTCATCGCGGCTCAAATCGACGTGTCGATTGAACTGGTTTACAGCGAAAATGTTCTATGGATGCCACTATCCAATTCCTATGTATACGTTTTTGGGGATACGTTTTCGAGATACATATTTGCAATTTACCATTATTCAGCTTAAAACAAAAAGTGGGTCCACTTAATCACGCACATCTTACTAACCAATTTAACAATCTGGAAATGAGATACGGCAAATCAAAGCTATTGAAATTGTCCATAAAAAATTTATACATCACTTTCCGATAGGACTGACAGTTTCGGACAAATTAATTAATCATTTCAGTTTTTTTTATTTTTTATTCAAAAAAAAAATGGAAATAAATCAAACTTTAACAGAATAAAAATTTAAGAAATAACAGGTTCTGCGCAAAATTTTTGCATTTGTGCAAAGGCTTGTCCTGTTACAAAAAAAAAAA
>NW_016164035.1:30730-33611 GCF_001687245.7 Rhagoletis zephyria | reverse complement strand
TTCTATTGAAGGGTGTTTCCATTCTCTTGGAACTATCATACTTTCTGTCCCAACATATTTTGGCCTTTGCATATAGTCCAAAGGTTGCGAAACAAATTTCAAGAGTGTAGCAACAACGAAGTTGGTGTAAGTCCGCCAGACCAGTCATATGGCGGCTATATGATATAGCGCTTCGAACCGAACAAAATTTGGTAGATCAACTCAAAAGTCTATAATACATATCTAAAACAAATTTTGGGCTGGTATCCTAATATTTAGACTCAATGCAAAAAAAAAATAAATTTCCATAGTGCGATGTGTAGTTTAAAAAAGTAAAATAAAATAACTTTTATAAAAGTACAACATTTTGCTGCTTTTGGACTAGTTACTAAATATTACATTGGGCCGTTTTTTGGTGATGAAGAACTAGTACCGAACTAAAAATATTGATTCATTTGTTTGGATTTTCCCTGTAGGGTTTACAAACACACGTTCATCTACTTATTTTATTTTTATGGCTATACTTGTGTACGGTACGTGAAGAGAAACATTAGCTGGCTGTCTTGTTTATTTATGAAAATTAAACGCCTCGAGTGTTAAAATATTTACCAAGCTCGGTTAGATACAAAAAATTAAGCAGACATTTTGTTGTATGAACCAAAATCGTGACGAAAGGGAAATTAATTTTAGTTGGAGTTAAATTAGAAATCGCGAACGAAGTTACGAAGACAGTTGTTTATGGTTGGAAAGTAAGACAACTTAGTTAAAATTGTTAAAGTGATCTCACCCCAACACCCTCCAGTCGACGAGGCAGCAAGGAAAATACCTAATTTTGAGTCTTGCCACGTAAATTCCGACCGAATATTAACCTATCAGAATTTCCACCAAAGGCGTGGACTGTGGCTTTGCAAGCGTAAGGAGCTTTTTCAACAGCACCCAGATTTACTCTGAAGCAATTACAAGTACCCTAGTTTGCGTCCAGATTTCGCAGAGCTAACATGGACCCGACCGGTAATAGCGTGTTTCACCAACTCGTCAGGCACGCAGTTTCCTGCAATCTCACTGCGGCCTATATATGTACATAGGTCTAATTAGAAAATATTTACGAGCGCTCCATCAGTGATCTCACGTCTCTAATGTCCATTTAGCTACCAGAGAAGATAATTACTCCAACATTATATATGTCTAGGGCTTCTTAGATGGCAGCCATTTCTGCCTGCTATAGAAGTCTGCACGACTTCCTACCCTCCTGCCACCTCGCCCACTCAATAATCCCTTGAAGGAATACGTGTGCTTTGGGGATCTTACACTTTCTGGAGAATGAGACCAGTCCTGCCTTAAACAAGATTTGCGGAGAAGCAGATATTAGCATGTATAGTCATGAAGTTTAGGTAACCTTAGATTAGATCCAAATCGTTTGCATAGGCACCCATCAAACAGCCTCTGGAAAAGAGGCAAGTCGTTTACGACTTCTACCAGAGCAGGGGTAAAAGGACTCCACCTCGCGCGCAGCTTCTGTTTATTCTACGCTGCAAGTGGGGACAGCGCCGCATCGGCGATAGTTCTGTCGCAGAGAAACTTTTATAAGACTCTTATGTGGGTGGTTTCCACCTAAAGCTTATCTAGTCATTTAACTTCTGCCTTGGGCATAACGCTATTAAATACAAGGTCTCTTCTGTCCACTTAACAATTCCATGTAGAGCGGTTCCCGGGCTTTAGATAGACGACCTCGGGGAATTCCGTTTCTTACGTGAAGCTCACTTAGTATCTCCAGCTTCTTCAAAACAGAAACTGAGTGACCTGAATTTCTTATGTAAAACCTGAGAGCTCTTTCCGTGTTTCGAGATAAACACCATCCTGACCACCCTTAAAGCTCTGAAAATATAAACACTCCCTCGAAACTGGCATATTTATGGGCCCGTTACCTACACGACACCTCTCCAGCTCTTAGCAGCTGTGCAGGTATGATGCTGTCTAGTCTCCAGTACTTCAAGTATTTGCACTAGTTTATCACCAAGTCAAGCGGCTAATATCCAGCGGTCCGAAAAGGGTTGTGCAATCCATGTGTCTTGCTCCCACTGAGACCTCTAATGAGAATCTCATAACTGCCCACAGTCCAGCTTCTGTATCCTCTCTGAGGGTTATTCACGAAACACTCTTCTCCATTGTAATATCGGTCTTATATATTTCCACTCCAGCTTTATAAAGCTCCCAGTCAGAAGATATTTTGTATCAGATCGGACTCCTCCGCCGTCTCTCTGTGGGAATTTCCTCTGCTCTCAAATTTACACGTTATGAGTTCTGAATATAACCTAAGCATGTAGAACTGAAAACATCGCCAAGTTCATCAGGATGAAGTGGCGGGTAGCAGCCGCAAAGCGCGATTATAGTGGCATTGAAAGGTAGTGAAGCTAACGGTGTGCGGTGCTGATGTTCGAAGGAGTAGAATGCAACGCGAAATGGACTGGCAGGCAATGACGATGGCGACGGCGATGACTGAATGCAGTTGCAATTTGCCCAACCAGCAACCGACTACTGCAATTACATAGTCATATATGCCTGTGATGTAATTAGTAGCATGTACACATCTGGATAAATGTGCATATGTATGCATGCAACCAACGGCACTCATGCAGCGGCTAGTTCATTTCATTAGCGCTTGAATTAATGAAATTTTTATGACTGTCTGCAACACTACGGTGCTGCTGCTGTTGCTGCTCCTGCCGCTTTTGGTATGCGTATGGTAAACAATAAAAACAACAACAAACACCCAGCCAATAGCTCCTAGCTGCAGTTTTCCCCAAATGACATTGGCCTTGCTTGCCTGTGTAAGTTTTTATTACAGCTGTTGTTGTTGTTGTTATTGCTTCTGCTGCTGCCCCGCTGATGGTGCACTTATGCG
>NW_016164035.1:22747-26065 GCF_001687245.7 Rhagoletis zephyria | reverse complement strand
CAGTAAGTAAGTAGTATAAGCAAAGCAGAGATATTTTCGGGTGTATCAGGGAGAGATAAACGCAAATTTCTGTAGTACTTATAACAATTTGTGCTCCTCATATTAGGGAATCGTTTGCTAAGGGCACGCGCTCCGATTAAATTAAAATAAATCCAAAAAGAAGTTATCGCTAAGAACCCTACAGTCCAAGAGGCGAGACACCAAAACAGAGCAAACCAGAGTAAAATAAATTAACTTTAAGATATATAAATATTTTATCTTGAGACCAAAAATTTGTTGTCAAAACTACATTAAAAACAAGTAAGAAAGTCTAAGTTCGGGCGGAGCCGAACATTAAATACCCGGCGCAAGTATTAAATACATATATGTTTTTCACCTTTCCGAAAGCTACCGCTACATGGTAAGCCGGGGTGTATCAATTTTGAGTAAATTAGCGTCCTTAAATTTCGAAATATTGAAGTTTCAAGCATTTCTGAAATTTACCGTAATATGAAAAGCGGCCGTAATTTTAGTCCGATTTCAATAATTTTCAACGCTTTGCTTTTATGTGGCAAGCACAATAACCATACCGAGTTTGGTACAAATTGGTAGAACGGTTACCGATATACATATATGTGATCAAAATTTTATAATTTAGCTATAAAAATTTTGTATGCATTGCTAAAATTAAATTGCAATTGCTGTTACTGCTAATGAATGCAAACAAACAACTATATAAATCCATAGATACACATGCATGCATGCATATGGACATACATACATATGTACATACATACATACTCACTTAGAAATACCCTGTAGGTAAAGGCGATGTCCTACGATGGGTTAATTGCCTCCGCTGCATCCCTTTTTCTAGATTTCCGAACCAGTTCTAAATTCGTCTCTTTAGAATTAGATTTCTATTGAAGGGTGTTTCCATTCTCTTGGAACTATCATACTTTCTGTCACAACATATTTTGGCCTTTGCATATAGTCCAAAGATTGCGAAACAAATTTCAAGAGTGTAGCAATAACGAAGTTGGTGTAAGTCCGCCAGACCAGTCATATGGCGGCATATGATATAGCGCTTCGAACCGAACAAAATTTGGTAGATCAACTCAAAAGTCTATAATACATATCTAAAACAAATTTTGGGCTGGTATCTTATTATCTAGACTTAATGCAAAAAAAAAATAAATTTCCATAGTGCGATGTGTAGTTTAAAAAAGTAAAATAAAATAACTTTTATAAAAGTACAACATTTTGCTGCTTTTGGCCTAGTTACTAAATATTACATTGGGCCGTTTTTTGGTGATGAAGAACTAGTACCGAACTAAAAATATTGATTCATTTGTTTGGGTTTTCCCTGCAGGGTTTACAAACACACGTTCATCTACTTATTTTATTTTTATGGCTATACTTGTGTACGGTACGTGAAGAGAAACATTAGCTGGCTGTCTTGTTTATTTATGAAAATTAAACGCCTCGAGTGTTAAAATATTTACCAAGCTCGGTTAGATACAAAAAATTAAGCAGACATTTTGTTGTATGAACCAAAATCGTGACGAAAGGGAAATTAATTTAAGTTGGAGTTAAATTAGAAATCCATAAACTTATATTATGGAAATGATTTTACTATATATCTTTAAGTAGGTGAGGTGTTACTAGGTTAGGTAACCATAACCGCGAGCAAATCGCGAACGAAGTTACGAAGACAGTTGTTTATGGTTGGAAAGTAAGACAACTTAGTTAAAATTGTTAAAGTGATCTCACCCCAACACCCACAAGTCGACGAGGCAGCAAGGAAAATACCTAATTTTGAGTCTTGCCGCGTGAATTCCGACCGAATATTAACCTATCAGAATTTCCACCAAAGGCGTGGACTGTGGCTTTGCAAGCGTAAAGAGCTTTTTCAACAGCACCCAGATTTACTC
Organism: Rhagoletis zephyria; assembly: GCF_001687245.7. NCBI lineage: Eukaryota > Metazoa > Arthropoda > Insecta > Diptera > Tephritidae > Rhagoletis > Rhagoletis zephyria. The sequence goes on along the minus strand of NW_016164035.1, from coordinate 24,152 downwards.
TGAGGCAATTACAAGTACCCTAGTTTGCGTCCAGATTTCGCAGAGCTAACATGGACCCGACCGGTAATAGCGTGTTTCACCAACTCGTCAGTTTCCTGCAATCTCACTGCGACCTATATATGTACATAGGTCTTATTAAAAAAAAAATTATGAGCGCTCCATCAGTGATCTCACGTCCCTAATGTCCATTTAGCTACCAGAGAAGATGATTACTCCAACATTATGTATGTCTAGGGCTTCTTAGATGACAGCCATTTCTGCTGCGATAGAAGTCTGCACGACTTCCTACCCTCCTGCCGCCTCGCCCACTCAATAATCCCTTGAAGGATTACGTGTGCTTTGGGGATCTTACACTTTCTAGAGAATGAGACGAGTCCTGCCTCAAACAAGATTTGCGGAGAGGCAGATATTAGCATGTATAGTCATGAAGTTTAGGTAACCTTAGATTAGATCCAAATCGTTTGCATAGGCACCCATCAAACAGCCTCTGGAAAAGAGGCAAGTCGTTTACGACTACTACCAGAGCAGAGGTAAAAGGACTCCACCTCGCGCGCAGCTTCTGTTTATTCTACGCTGCAAGTGGGGACAGCGCCGCGACGGCGATAGTTCTTTCGCAGAGAAACTTTTATATGACTCTTATGTGGGTGGTTTCCACCTAAAGCTTATCTAGACATTTAACTACTGCCTTGGGCATAACGCTATTAAATACAAATTTTCAGCAAGGTCTCTTCTGTCCACTTAACAATTCCATGTAGAGCGGTTCCGAGGGCTTTAGATAGACGACCTCGGGGAATTTCGTTTCTTACGTGAATCTCACTTAGTATCTCCAGCTTCTTCAAAACAGAAACTGAGTGACCTGAATTTCTTATGTAAAACCTGAGAGCTCTTTCCGTGTTTCGGGATAAACACCATCCTGACCACCCTTAAAGCTCTGAAAATATAAACACTCCCTCGAAACTGGCATATTTATGGGCCCGTTACCTACACGACACCTCTCCAGCTCTTAGCAGCTGTGTAGGTATGATGCTGTCTAGTCTACAGTACTTCAAGTATTTGCACTAGTTTATCACCAAGTCAAGCGGCTAATATCCAGCGGTCCGAAAAGGGTTGTGCAATCCATGTGTCTTGCTCCCACTGAGACCTCTAATGAGAATCTCATAACTGCCCACAGTCCAGCTTCTGTATCCTCTCTGAGGGTTATTCACGAAACACTCTTCTCCATTGTAATATCGGTCTTATATATTTCCACTCCAGCTTTATAAAGCTCCCAGTCAGAAGATATTTTGTATCAGATCGGAATCCTCCGCCGTCTCTCTGTGGGAATTTCCTCTGCTCTCAAATTTACACGTTATGAGTTCTGAATATAACCTAAGCATGTAGAACTGAAAACATCGCCAAGTTCATC
>NW_016164035.1:0-21957 GCF_001687245.7 Rhagoletis zephyria | reverse complement strand
CGATTTCGCCCATTTTCAATACCAACCTACCTTGGATTAACGGAAACCTACATACCAAATTTCGTTGAGATATCTCAATTTTTGCTCGAGTTATCGTGTACACGGACGGACGGACAGACGGACAGACGGACGGACAGACAGACATGGCTTAATTTGGCTGTTACAAGTGCGCTCGGGTATAAAAATATGTACATAAGTTCTTACCATACAAATTTTAAATGATCGGATTTTTAGACTGACACTCAAATCGTTCCACTTCACTTGGTTTTTGGTACAAATTGTTCTGCTGTACTGTATGACCAACCTCAAAAACCATAAATTTTCTTGTGCCTCAAACTCAGTGAATAAGAACGCAGCGAATATTAAAACGATAATAATTTTTTTGTAATAAGGCCATAGCCAAAAAAAAGTAGAAAGCACATAAGAATAATAAATAAAATATGGGTTAATGACAAAATGGAATATCAACAAACAAAAAAGCCATCACAGGCGAAATAAAAACAAAATTGCATTAGATACTACAAAATCTCGGTCATAAAATGGGGAAAAATTAGCGAAATAAAGAGACGTTTTTTTCTTTTTTTATTTGGTTAGTGTAATGTATTTAATTATTGGGAAATATTAGAGAATGCATTGTTGTTTATATATTTCGAGCAGTAGGGACTGTTCTGCCTTGCTATTTGACCTTGACTTGCCTCTATCGCCTGAGAAACAGCAGTGAAATGCCCGCAAAGAATTGTAGGGGAGAAAGCTGTTGCCAGTTCCATAGGAATCACAGGAAAACTAACTGAGATCTATTTAACCTTCACGGGAGGTGTAGAGGTCTACGATAGCAATTACCATTTCCCATTATCTTTAGTTTGAATAAAGGAAACTTAAAGATCTCCTCAGATGAGGCATTAAAATTAACCGCATTAGTCCCTACAAACTCAGGTACATATAGGCGACAATCTTGAGATCAATACAGGTAAAGGCGTTATGTATCCTGAGTAGTGCCAAGGAGTCTCTAGCCTACCAGTAGTGCAACGCCTACAGCTGGTTCTACATAAGTTGTCTCAGAATCACTGAGGGCGCTGCGTGCGTAACGAGGAGATCGGGAGTGTATACAACTCTCCTGATCCAAATGACACTTACCCGTACTATGTCTATTAGAAGATAGGGCAAAGAATAATTGCTGGACCACTAGTTAGATAACTGCGGACAAGACTATTAACATACTATCACAATCAGGTTAAGGTTGTGCTCAGACCTATTGCGTTTGAACGCATGGAAAACCTCAGAAAATCTCCGAATGACATATAGACCATTTATCCTTAGAAAAAACTAGTAGATATCCACATCAGAAATATCTATCTAGGGGTCCGGCCTTTGTACGAAAGTCAATAGAGAGCCTTTTGCACATTCACTGCCGGCATCACGATTGAATCAAAGCTGTTTGTCAAATACCTTGACGTCTTAATCGACCATCGTCAAAATTTTCGGGACCACCTGGAGTATGCCAACAACAAAACCGCAGTGGCGACTACAGCATTATCTACATTCTAGAATAATGGCAAATACTAGTGGACCACGCCAACAGTGTGGGCTGCTACTAGCAAGCGCAGTCAGAGCAATAATACTCTATGGATCCACGAATTTAAACGAGAATCATAAGTTCGAGGCCTTAACTCCACATATCGTCGATGTGCTCTACGTGTGTGCTCTGCTTTTCGAACGGTTTCGGAAGAAGTTGCACCAGATCTACATGGGATTCATGAAGCAAAACGAGGTCACCCAAACACTTTTCGCGTGGATTACAAGAGCGCAGCAAGACAACGGTTTATGGATCAGCAAACTTGAAGCATGGCTTAATAGGAAGCACGGCCAGGTAGACTACCTCCTGCAAAATATAAGCGGACTGGACTGCTTTAAAAGTTACCTCCCTCGTTTCGGCTACGAGGAACATTTGTTTTGCGAAATTTGGGGCCCAGAGCCCAAGAAGAAGCTTTGGGTATTGACGTTGCACCAGCAAACTTAGTCCTGTGAATGATCGAGTGTGAGGAGACGTGGAAGCCGGACGAGAAGACGTGGTTTTAGTGCGTTCAAGTCTCACACTCACGGGGTTAAAGCTTCCGATGTTTCCATGTCTATATAAAAAAAAATTACTGACATTTCAGGAAGCAAAATCTAAAGCTAGACAAGACAATATACTACACATGTAACTAATCGAATATCTGCATGAATCATACGCATCATGAAATCTAGAATTATAATTGTGGAATTAAAAGGAGGTATTATATCAGAAGCGGCCACTCATGATTGTCCTCAAGAAGTTTTCTATCTCCCTTGCTATGGTTATCGCTCGTCTCCTAGAAAACGTAAAGAGCAACTGACTCGAGGCTTACTGTTGATGATCTAGTCATCTAAATGGGAGGCTGGCATGAAGACACCACTTCCACCAGACGGCAGATAGTATAAAAACTAACTAAGAAATGGTTTTTTTAAAAGTGCTTGACAGTAAAACCATTAAATTGCACCATCATCCCCTTTACCAAAAGAAGCAAAGCCAATTTGATTTAAACCACATAAGAAACGACGGAGATTGAATTAAGTATCTCAAGAGTCGAAGTATTTAGAAGCAAGCTATGACAAAAGTCGTAACTGGACCTAACAGCGGTCATCGTATAGTGAACAAGGGTCACGGGTATTTCAATGGCAACAAAGAAGCTTACTTTTTCGCAAAACCTGGACCAAATGAAGCATAGAGCTGAAATGGTAAATATAGAAAACTCTTAATGTGCGCACCTGCATGCACTGTGTTTGTGCTATAAGCGCTTATCAGGTCACTGATCAGCCCATTTCTCAACTCCGCTATGAGCTCTTAGTGTGCAGGAGGCCTAAGTATATTATAGTAGCCCGAATTCGGGGTAGATGTCTGAAAAACTTTCCCTTTTTCCGTAGCGCCAATCGCCACTACATATGTACTTATACTGAAACATACATACATACGTGCATTAGGGTGGTCCAAAATGCTTGTAAAAAAGTGAAGTCCTAATTTTAATGTTAAATATTTACAGCCGGTTTCACCTGCAATTTAAATGGAGAGTGATTTTTTATTTACTGTCAATTAAAATCATTTTTCACCTAAATTGCGTTCGTGAAATTGGCTCTTAGAGATCGCTCAAAGCGCTCAAAATTTTCCTGCAGTTTATATGGTAAGAAAAATCTATATTTTTGTGGAAATAGTATAGAATACTCGAAAATCAATATTTTCTGATCGAAGAACTACGTTCCTTTTCAAGAGTTTATTTATTGATTATTTGACCATTTTTTTAATGCTAACAATTTTTTGTGGGTTCCTCATTACATTTTTTGTGGTTTTGGGGGCCATAAAAAATAATTAATATTACAAATAGTAGACTAATTACTTGCACATTATTACTGGAAGTCTACTGAAGAGAAACAGAGCTTTCCGATCGAAAAATAATGATTTTCAAGAATTATAAACCTTTTCTACAAAAATTCTTTTGAACCACCCTTATGTACATTTGTAACCACTAAACTTATGTTAAAAGCCAAACTCTGCGCACTGCTTTGAAATATAAAAAGTTCACAGCAAAGCAGCTCCCCACTGACCAACGAAAGAAAAAAGCAAGCAACTAATCATGAAATGCGACGACCCGAATAAAAGTGTATCAAAGAAGCAACGAGCAAAAAAAAAGAGACACTACAAATTCCAACACAACAAAGTGCATTTTTGTCAAAGTTGATAACGATTTCCGTTTCACTTTGACCCTGTTATTTTTCATTTCATTCTTTTTTGCGTTTTTTTTTTTTTGTTTGCGCATTCATTGCGCATCTTCTGCGTTGTCGATAGATGTCTACGCTGCGGGCGCATCTTTATCAACTATTTTCCTCATCAGCACCCAGCACTTGTCGCCCATTTGTGTTGGAAATGGGCCACAACTGGCACTCAGCTGACGTCAGGCACTTGCAACGTTTGTGTGTGCTTTTTTTTCCCATCTTATTTATGGCTTAATTTTGTTCAAAAAAATATATTAATTTTTCTTATTGTTCGTTTGTTGCAGCCAAATGCAAGTCATAAATTTTACAGATGCAGCGGGAGTTTTGTTTGTATGTTTGCGATAAGTGTTGACATCATTAAATTTACACGCTTTCATAATAAAGTTCAACTACTTCTTATACTCCCATATTTTTTAAATGCATATAAATATTTGTACTATCTATGGTTTGTTAGCATAATTATGTGGTGGTCGTAAGTAAAAGCAAATTTTTATTGCCTTATCAGCGCTTAATTGTCATATACAAATGAATATATGGAAAACGTTAGTTAATATAAAAGGGATTTTAATTTAAGCACTTAGAAAGCTTTAGAGAGTTTATTAATACTTGATATACATATGTATTTTGAAATATTAATGGTCTAAAGTGAAATATCCGCATAACTAATTGTGGCGCTCGAAACTTCTATAACTTCTTTAATTTAACCATGAACATACCGACACCGTGTAGAGCTGTCTCAGTTGGATTTATCCCTAAAGCCAGCAAGGCTTCACGCACGAGAATAACGAGTACCTCGGGGGAAATTTTCAGTATATGCCTTCTCTTACCGTTGACATTCGATTCCGGTCTAATGAGCAACATGGCTATCAAGACGCCAGGTCCACGGATACCGCGCTTCATTGCATTCATTAAGTTTATACAGAGGAAAAATATTTCACGGTCTTTGTATACTAATTTTGCCTGCGAATACCCATAGTGAAATTTTGCGCCAAATAATTTTCTAAGACATTTTAACCCTCTAGAGGCCTCTCAAAAGCTATTTTATTCAGACTTTCCAAAAAAGGGGTACAAACGACCCTTCCGTTCTACAAATTTATTCTTTGCATTTTTTTGTATATTACCGAAACAACAAATTTCGCTGGCATATGGATTTAGCCCTTTTTCAAATTATTCTAAAAACACTAAAGCAAAAAATTGCAAACTGAAGGTGGCCATTAAATACAAATTTAACCTGAGAATGGAAAAATTTTTGGAGGTGGTACTATATGGGCTTAGGTCTTTCATCCTGAGTGGGAATCATTCCGCCCCCAGACAATGACCCTGAAATTGTTGCACAGTATAATAAGAGCCGACATATGAGAGCAGTGGAACCACATTTCCCGCTCAATAAGTACCGTCACCGCAGAACCTGGCTAAGAAGTAGTCGAATTTCAGCGAGCCCGAAAAAATAACTAGTACGATGACCAGTGTCAGGAAGCTGCAGAGAAAAAAGATGCCGCCTACAGGGCCACGCCGCGAACTGGCGCAACGCGTGCAATGTGAGACTGCTATAATGAACTGGAGAGGGAAACGAGACGTATTTTCCGCAATAAAAAGAGAGAGGTCGAAATACGTGAGTGCGAAGTGCTTCAAATGCTTGCTGACAAGAAGAGCGACCGAAAATTTAATCAGAGTTAAGCGACTTACGGAAGGTTTCAAGACCAGGACGAACTCCTGTAAGAGCAATGGCGGCCTAGGTATCGATACTTAAATTATGGAGGGAACACAATTCCACCCTACTGAACGTAAAGTTGTGAAGAAGATTAACCCGATCTCCGAGTCGAATGACAATAACGCGGCTGAAAAACATCAAAGCTGCTGGAGCTGGTGGTGAGGAGTTGATAAGGTGCATGAAATAACTTTTATGCCGAATATGGTCAGATGAACGGATGCCTGACGACTGGAAATAAAGTGTGCTCTGCCACTCCACAAGAAAACCGACCCCGCCATTCGCGCCAACTACCGCGGAAGCAGCCTTCAAAGCGTAAGTAAAACTGAAGCCCACCGTTAATGAACTGTTTGAGCCTTATCAGTGTGGCCTTAGACCTGGCAAATCTAACATAAACCACGTATTCATAATACGCCAAATCTTGGAGAAGACCCGCGACAAAAGGATCGACACTCACCAACAATTTGTCGACTTTAAAGCTACTTTCGACAGCACTAAAAGAAGTTGAATATACGCCGCTATGCCATAATTTGGCTTCCCCACAAATCTCATACGGCTGTGTAAAATGACGTTGAGTGTGTACCACCAGTTCCGTCAGAATTGAGAAATACCTCTTCGAGCCATTCGCCACCAAACGGGATTTCAGACAGGGGGACTCCCTTTCATGTGACCTCTTTAATCTAATGCTGGATAATATAATAATAGCTGCTGAACTGAACCACACAGAACAGTTTTTTGCAAGAGCGTGCAATTTCTGTCGTATGCCGATAACATCGGATCGAAAAATATTGATTTTCAAGAATTCTATACAATTTCTACGAAAAATGGTTTTTTCCCATATAAAAATACATGGAAAACTTTGAGCACCTGGAGCGGCCTCTAAATATTTTTTGATTTCAAAATAAAAAATAGGGGTATACTTTTTTTCGATATAGAACAATCCTAGTGGGTGAGAGCATTATAATTCCGACTTTACTGTTTTTGGACCACCCTAATGTACATACATACCTAGCATACAAATTCTTATGCATTGAATGCAAAATAGTGTATTTTAGTACAAAAAGAAATGAAGTTTTATGTTATGTTATAATATTAAGATATCAGTGAGATGGATCGATTTGAAAATGCCTCCAAAATTTGAGTTTTTATGAATAAAAATTGTTTCTTAAAGAACTTTTTGAAAAAAGTTCCCTCAGATAAAACAGATTAAGCTTAAAACATCGGCATAAAAATATTTAAAAATCTTTTTTTAAGCTTAAACTGCTTTGTCATTTGAGGGGATTTTTTCAAAAAAACTCGATCCAGCTCACATAAATCTTAATATTTTTCCGAAATATTTTTGTGGGCGTCTTAAGATATAATAGATTTTATAATTCCAATGGAAAAATTGTACCGATTTTTTATTTTTTTTGTATGGGGAGTGATGCAGTCTAATGTACATACATACATGTGTATGTAATATTGCATAACAAGCCAATTAATTCAATTATTTGTTTTCTCTTGTTTTGTTAACTTCGTTAAATTAACTGATTTTATGAATTAATACATTTATTTGGAATTTTTTATGGAATCGGCATCGGCCGATTCTTTCCCCTTAAGCCGATTTATGGGCATCGGCATCGGTACCTGAAAACAATTGGAATCGGTCGGATTCTAGTAGAATGCATAAAAGATATAAAATATAAAGATATTAGGGAAAGAGATAATTCTAACAATATCATCGATTTTTTGACATATCGTTATTCTAGATCACCAATTTCTCATAAGTAAAATTGCCATTAAGGAAGGAAAAAAACACATAATAATAATTATGGCAATTTTCTGATCTGTCTGAACAGTCACATAATTTTTCTCGGAAATTTTTTCTTGTCAAAATTAAAATCAGGAGGTCTGCATGTTGAAAAACTATAGGCCGAAGTCAGAACCAAGTTAATGTTTGTACCCACATTTACTGTACGCTCACTACGACACCTAGATTCATATTTTTGGGCAGGGACGGTAATCATTATGAGTAAAATTATTTAAATCAGCACTTAATAATTATTTTATGATTTTGATTTTTTTCGCTTAAAAATAAAAATTATTATTGAGCTTTATTTTTTCGCTCAACGGAAAAAATTATCATTTGATTTTTATTTTTTCTATTACAAATAATGATTTTGTGATTTTTATTTTTTCGCTCAGAGATAATCATTATTTTTAAATTTTATTTTTCCACTTAAAAATAATGATTATATATGAAATTGAAAAGGCCATACAGATGCAACCTACTGAAATTTTGACCGGAAAAGTTGGGTACTTAAGTATTCCTTTTATTAGGGTGTCACTACCTCTGAAAAGGATGCGTCGGAAATCACGTTGGTATAGCTTTTGAGCTTTTTGCATGGTCATTATTCTTAAGTGAAAAAATGAAACTCAATAATAATTATTATCTTTGATCGAAAAAATAAAAATCAAGTAGTATTAATTTCATTTGAGCGAAAGAATAAAACTTTAATATTAATTATTATTTTTAATCTTTATTGATTAAACCCGAAAAATAATTGTAATTTCCAGTAGGATGTACGAACACAAATACGTGAGTATAATTCAAATTGTTTTACGACGACTACAACTTGTTGATTTTTTTGGTTAAAATTTAAAAAAACAATGACTATTTTCCGTCGCTGTTTTTGGGAGAATAAAAAAATATATGCTCTAGAAATCCCCGATATTATATTTTAAATAAACAAGTAAGACAGTTTAAGTTCGGGTGGAGCCGAAGATTAAATACCGGGCGCAAGTATTAAATATATGTTTTTTCACCTTTCTGAAAGCTACCGCTAGATGGTAAGCCGGGGTGTATCAATTTTGAGTAAATTAGCGTCCTTAAATTTCGAAATATTGAAGTTTCAAGCATTTCTGAAACTTACCGTTATATGAAAAGCGGCCGTAATTTTAGTCCGATTTCAATAATTTTCAACGGTTTTTTCTATGTGGCAAGCACAATAACCACACCGAGTTTGGCACAAATTCGTCGAACGGTTACCGATATACATGTGATCATAAGTGGGCGGTGCCACACCTGTTTTCCATNTGAAAAGCGGCCGTAATTTTAGTCCGATTTCAATAATTTTCAACGGTTTTTTCTATGTGGCAAGCACAATAACCACACCGAGTTTGGCACAAATTCGTCGAACGGTTACCGATATACATGTGATCATAAGTGGGCGGTGCCACACCTGTTTTCCATAATTTTATCATATATATTTATATAGCGTATTTCTTGGTAAAGAGTTGTTGCAAGCATCAATTTTGAATAAATTAGCTTTAATATTTACTAATTTATCGAAGATTTCGTACTTCTCTAAATTACCGTTATATGAGATGTGGGCATGGTTATTGTACGATTTTAAATTTTTTCCGCAAGTTCGTATGTTATACCAAGGTCAACAACTGTGCCAAGTTTGGAAGAGATTGGTGCAGCGGTTACCAAGTTATACACATGTAACCATAAGTGGGCGTGGCTCCGCCCATTTTCCAAAAATTTGTTATATTCTTATTTTTCGTCTAAAACTTATTGCAAATATCAATTTTGAGTGAATAATCTTCAGTAGTTACTAAAATATCGCAGTTTTCATATTTCTGAAAATTACCGCTATATGGGAGGTAGGCGTGGTTATTGTGCAAACATTTCGCCCATTTTCAATACCATCCGTCCTACGCCAGAAAGGAGAGCATGTACCAAGTTTCGTTAAGATATCTCAATTTTTACTCGAGTTATCGTGTGCACAGACGGACGGACGGACAGACAGTCACCGCTTAATCGATTTCTCTTTTCATTCTGATCATTTATGTATACATTTGTCTATATCTATCTCGATTCGTTTTGCCTGTTACAAACAACCGTTATGTGAACAAAGTTATAATACCCTTGTGCACAAGTGCGCTCGGGTATAAAAATTAAAATGCAGAGTTGCAATAAAAAAAAAACACTAATACGTATCCTATAATAATTTTTTTAGCAAATGTCATTAAAAATTCTTTTAAATAGTATTCGATTTACATAAATACACAAGTTAAAATTGACTCACCTTGAAGTTCACCAACCGCTCTATAAATGTTTATTATCTTAGTTCTCCTTTCCGCAAAATAGATTTGTATTAAATTATTCACACAATGAGATATAAGCGAACGAACGATGTACTAAAATACATAAGTATGAATATACGTACATATGTACATATGCGATAAAACCAAATTCAAATGGCATGCAACAACAAGAATTGCACGCACTTGGAACTTATGTATGCTCTGCCAGGCATTTTTATTTCCAATGGCTTAGCGCAACAATTCTTTCTTTGCACTGCAATTTAAAAACACTTTTCTGCATTTTCACAATTTCACTTTTATTATACAAGACTATTGGCGAAACATTACTAATTTGCGAAAACTAATTAAATCACAAACAATTTACAATCATATATCAATAAACTTGACCGAACGCGTACCGACGCCCGCAACAGTAATTTGACACGACAGCAACCGATGTAAAACTGAGCTGCCCATGATAGGCAAAGCAGCGCTGTTGGGGAGAATGCGACTGCTACGCAGCCACCCACATACCTGTAGGAATGTGAATGTATGTTTGTAAGTGTCACTGAGAGGAGCATAGTAATTAGAAGAATATTATTAGGGGATTCACAAGACGTGTTAACCGTCGTAAAATCTTAAGCTTAACACTTGTTTATGTAAAATAGCGGTTAAAATGGTTGGGGGGTTGGCTAATTATATATTCTTTATCAGTTTAAAAGAATTTCGGTTTAGTTAGAAATCCCCTAAAACCATTTTAATTAAAAAAGATGTTAAGCTTAAGATTTTACGACGGTTAACACGTCTTGTGAATCCCCTATATGTATACACAAACCTGTTGAAGAATAAAAATAAAGCAATAAAAATATCATGCGAATAATTTTGGGGAAGGTACAATAAGGAGTTGAAAAGAGTATGCACTGCAAGAGTGTGAGGAGACATTCCATCATTGAGCAAACAATACTCGGTGATTCCAGTGCGATAAAATTCAGTATTGAATCGGCCGGCCGGTGAATCTATTTGGTAAATTAATTCATGCAAAATATCTGCAAAGTGTTGTGTTGTTTTATAAATTGAATTGTGATGAATTGAAATGTGTGGTGTAGCAAATATGCAAGGAAATATATAAAATAAATAAGGTGTGTGTGGTCATGGCTACGAAAGTTAATTTTAAATCGGAGAAAGAAAATCCCTTCTTCGTGGAACGTTTATCAGCCCAAAAAGAAATTCGAAGAAATGTGTGCAGTAAAAAGGTGAGTACATATTTTGTTTATATTTTAGTAATCCTTTGCATTACTTTTGCATTCAGGAATTTAGGAGTAAGAAAAAACTTTAAATAATATCTTCAGATCCTGAAACCAAAAGAGCATACATATATACACTTGGGGCTACATAAACCTTACCACGACTTTTTGAATTTGGTACAATTTTTTGTATTAATATCAAAAAAATATTAATATAGTTCTCGCCGTAAAAAAAATTATATATATAAATAAAAATTTCAAATTGTGTACAAAAGTTAGAAAATTTCATCAAACTTTCATTAGAATTTCAAATTTTTTAAACAACATTTTTAAGAAAATTTTGGTTATGCAGTATATTTAGAAGCCCGTTTAATTTTAGTATAATACTTTCCATGGAACGCATGCTTTTTGTATGGGAAAATATTAAAACTTGTACTTTATTGTACTAAAATTAAATGGACTATTTAAACTGCAAATTTTGATTGAAAAGTTCACAATTTTTTTTGAAAATCTTGGTTACGGTGTGAATCATATTTAAAAAATGTTTTTACTAATTTAAAAAAAAAAACTACCTAATTTAAAAAAAGTTTACGGTTGGCTTTTATAAAAATTTTATGAAATTTTCTAAATTTTATTCAAATTTTGGACCTTTCATTTTTAAATTTTTTTTTACAGGGTGAAGCATATTATAAAAATTAATTTAAAAAATTTTTTTTTTAAGTCGTGGTAAGGTTTACGTGGCCACAAGTGAACATAGCCTGGCTCGCATTCCCACTTACTTTTGCGTTTTACAATTTAAAAAATTTACATTTTTAATTTCACCGGTACGACAGCAAACAATTTTAAAATGTTTTGGTTTTCGAATTTAGGAGCACAATAAATCTATATGGGAAAATTCAATCGAAAAAATTGTACGATTCTGTAAATGTGAACACGCCTGATAGTGATAAAATTGTCGTGGCGCTTTTTCGAAGGTCTCATTAGAATACTCCCTCATTGCAGCCTTATCCTTTAAACTGTATTGTATATTTTATTGTATTGTATATTGTATGACTATGACTACCAGAATGACTGCGACTATAATTATGATTATGACCGTGACTATGACTAATGACTATGAATATTACTACTATGATTATTACTATGACTATGACTACGATTATGATTATGATTCTATCACTACGACTATGAATATTATCCTATCTATGATTATGACCATGATTACGATTATGACTACCACTAAGACTATGGCTATGATTATAAATATGACTACGACTATGACTAAGACTATGACTATGGCTACGACTATTACTATCAATATGACTATTACTATGACCACGACTAAAACTGTGATAGTCACGACTATGATTATGATTATAACTGTGACTCTAACTATGTCTACCAATATGACTATTACTATGATTACGACTACGATTATGAATATGACTATGATTATTACTATGACTACTACTATAATTATGACTACGATTATGACTATCACCACGACTATGACTACGATTATAACTATGACTATGACTATCAATATGACTATGACTATAATTATGACTACGATTATGACTATGACTATAACTATACATTGAACGCGGCTACTACTACGGCTATGACCAAGAGTATAACTATTACAATGCCTAATATAAATTTATAATTCTGTAGTTTTGTGGCTCGTTTCCCTAAAAAGTCTTAATTTCTAATAAAATACTGATTCATTGAATTTAAGAAAGCCACTATTACCTGAACTGTCCAGTCCACGACAATCATCCATTCTAATTCCTTTAAAAGCAAACAAATATTTCTCCGTTATGATATGGATAAGCACAATAACCATGTGTCATTAGAAACAAATCTAAATGAAAGACACTGAATTAGCAAAATTCAATTTCCAGGTGTTTTAACCAGTACACTTCGTTAGCGATTTGAGAAAAAAAGAAGTAACAACCACTTAGTCTAAGCAGTAATAGTAGTTGCAACAACACTAAAAAATCACTACAACATCGGGTGAAATGCCAATTTGTGGCACCTAAGCAACAAACAGCCACAGAAGATGGGACACATTCGCCTACCAAACATATGTATGTATGTATGCATGTGCAACAACCGAAATTAAGCAGCTGCAGTAGCAGGTAGCGAGTAACGAGAAACAAAATTAGTTAGAATGTGGTAAAGTAGAGGCACAAGTAAGCAACAAGTAGCAGCAGCTAAAGCGGCAGCGCCCAGAACATGAAGCAAGCAGATAAGTACTGGTATGTACATAAGTACAAGTTTGTTGCAACAAGTTGCTGCTGACTTTTGTTGCTACCAAACGTCGTTAATGCGGCGCACAGCAATTTTGTTTTCGCAAAAGTGTAATTGCCGGCATAATGGCGGATTTGACTGTCTGTCTGTCTGTCTGCTGTGTTGTATTGTGGTTGTTGTGTATGTAGCACACATGTTCTACAAGCAATTTAAGTAGGCACTTTTGTTGCTGCTGTTGTTATCGTCGCCGTTGACAACTTCTTAAAACATTTGATGGCTTAATCGGCGTAGTGCAAAGCAACAAATGTTGCAAAAGTAGCTGAAATAGCAAATGGAAAAGCCAATGGAAGCAGAAGCAATAATGTTTGCAAAAGTTGCAAGGAGAATTTTAGTTAGCTGCGATTCGTGTGTGTTTGTGTATGTGTCTACAACTAGAGGCAGGTACACAACAGGTTCATGATCGTTTAAAAAGACACGCCGCTACGTGCGCGGCTGTTGAGTGACAACACTGCCAACGCAACATTACCATCATCATCATCGTCATCGTAGTCAGCAGCAGCAGTTCAGGCAGCAACAACAACAACTATGATGATATGCTACCTTACAATCAACAGCTTAAACGATGCGTCATCGTTATCGCACGCCTTTAACGGTGTACTGCAGACAACAATTGCTGAATTGTGTAACAACAAGAACAACAAACATTTGATAGCAGTCACAGCAGCAGCAGCAGCTGTTACCGGCCTGAAATCAAGCGTAGCTAAGTTGCAGTCAGCCCATCCAAATGTCTACCACAAACAGTAGTGTGGCGAATAGGATTAAGCAGCCAAGTGGCATAGAACGCAGTCAAGGAAGGCAAGCCAGCTAAGTAGGCAAGCGAATACAACAAGAAAGTGAGCAACTGCTCAACTCAAGTCACAGAATGCTTAGCCGCACAAAACCCCGCCACCACCACAACCACCACCACCACGACCACCACCGACAAATCGACCGCAGGCAACGAATAACGCAGCCATGGAACGCATCTTCATTTGCGCATTCCCTAACCAGCTATACAACCTACGCCGCGCGCGCCATCACTCGTTGCCAATTCGCTGTTAAGTAAAGCGCGCACGTCGCGTTCAGCCTTAACGAGTTCGCCGCCGCCGACAGTTAATCTGCAATTTTATTATAATTTGATTTTTAATGCAACTTCAACAACTCAACAAACTATCGGCTTAACAATGTTGCTCGTTATTGTTGTTTTTGGTTGTACTTAGTACAACTTGATCCTTTCCTCTACCACTGCCTATCATTTCACCTATAGCCAATTCGTTCTCTTTACTCGTGAGCTTCCTTAGTTAGCTGCTGTTCAATCAAAGACGAAATTATTTTTTATAGCTGGTAGAACAAGTTTGTTGCAACTATTTGAAGGTACACTTTTATTGCTTTTGTTGTTGTTTCCGCTGTTTGTTGTAACGTGGTTGATCAGGCCGCTTGCAGGCCAAACATTTGTCAGCTCATAAAATTGACAATAAAAATAATTAGTTGCCGACGGGCGGGGTTCTCATGGTTCCTGGTTGAAGTAGAGGCTGTGTGCACTGTGAATTTGAAAATGGCAGGCGTGGAAAGAGGTACGGATTGCGGAAGATAAAAATGACTGTTTTAAACAGTTTTAAAAATCCTAATGATTAAACAAATCTTCGAGAATGGAAAACTTCTTCTCGATGTTCTTCATATACAAGGATATTTCACAATACCGGTTTGAATGATGATTCCCAAATCGACGAAGTCTTCAACATTCTGCATAAATTAGCAACTAACAGTGGATTTGACTCGGAGTGTTATTCTAAGACATCGGTTTACGCAAACTTGCAGACGCCTAGTTTGGTTAGATTTTATTAGCTTTAAAGGAGGGAGCAGCTTACTTAGTTACCGCGACCGAAACGATTTATTGCAGCAAACCTCTATTCAACTACACTTCTTCTTTAAACCACGTATTGCTAAGAAAACCCACTAGGTCCTTTGGCTGAATGCCATTTAGATCGTGTGCTTCTAGGTACGATGATCTTAGGAAGCGAAGTTAGCTCCTGGTGAGGGCTTCACAGTGGCATAGAATGTGCTCTGGTGTTTCCTGTTCTTCTTTGGACAACCTACACTTCAGAGTTAACAGCTCCTATGCTTGACAAGTGTTTCATTACCCCACAGTGGCCAGTAAGAAAGCCTGTAACAATTATTTCTTAATTCCCCACTTGTCCAGTAATGTTGCACTTCGTCCTTTATTCAGAAATAGTATTTAGTTACACCTAACGGAGCTCCATGACAGACCGGTAAAGGGAGCTCGGCCTAAAAATCCCTATGCAGCCGCTTTTTTGGCGGGAATATCTGACACTTCATTGCCAATGACTCCACTGCGTCCCGTTACCCATATGGGGTATACCAAGTTCCTGGAGGCGATAAGTATTAAAAGCTGAAGACAGTCTCACACCAGCTCTGAGGTGACCTCGTGCGCTTTAAGACCGAGGAGCGCTGCTCTTCTGTCCGAGTGAATGTAGATATGGTTTTTGGTTGCCCCACTTTCTGCCAACTGGCTTAGATATAATTCCATGGGTTCTTTTTGGTTGTTTGTGTTTCCGACAGAGTAGGAGTATGATGTATTATGGAAGCATTTTCCGTCGTCCCTTGTCAAATTTGGCTTGAACGAAAAATTACACTGATGATGTCACAACTCCGAAACGGGTTTGTCTCCAAACCAAATTTGACAAGCGATGACGGAAAATGGTTCCACAATGCATCATGGTTCAATGGCGTGAACGTCGGCCTGGTGAAAAGGATCCGTCTGTGTTATGTGCCGCAAACTCCTGATCCGATGCCGTGGTCAGTCCTGGATCCGTCAGTATACTAGATCTGGCTGTCTTTCCGGAGTTTATGTTGCTCTTTGCACCAGTTGTTCGCGCCGGAAAAATACCTCAAAGTTTTGTGTGCAGTTAAATCTCGGAAGGAACAGGTCCGCTAAGCTATTGCGCAACCCTTCTTTCTGTTCTATAACCCCGAGAGTGGAAGGGTGTATAAGCTCCTTGTCCTCTACATAGTGGCTGATATGAGATTTCCTGTAAATAGTAGAGCCTCTTTCTTGATTACAATGTGTAAGATAGCTGATCAAGAATCACCTCGAGAGCCGCAGTTGGTGTTGTTCTCATCACGCCCGTGATGCCTTGCTGAGCTTGGCCTGCGTGAACTTCACTCTTGGCGTCTTCCACCAGATGGGTGCAGCATATGTGAGAATAAGTTTGGAAATAGCAGCATACATCCACCTTGCCAGTTTAGGTCTGAATTCCCAGTTCCGTGTCATAAGTTTTCGGCGGGTTCAGATAAATGCTGTAGTTTTATTTAGGTGCAGATTCCATGAGAGCTTGTTATCGAGGAGAACTCCAAGATATTGGACATCTTTTGAGAAGTATATCTTTTCTCCTTGCAATGATGTTTCTCGAAATTTGTCCCTTTTCCCGGAGTGTACGGACTGTGCTAGTCTTCTTGGGATTTCCGTTTAAACCATTGTTACTTCACCCCTTGGCGACTATGTTCAGAACATTCTGTAGGAGGTTGGAGACAGTGTCTTCAAACCTACCTCTGATTTGCACGACAATACTATCCGCATAGCCCTGAACGTCGAAGTTGTTTTCGCTAAGAAATCAGAGTAGTTCGTCTACCACAATGGATCATAACAGATGCTAAGCTAAGAATCTGAATCTTTAATGTCCTAGAGTGGATGTAATGGTTCTGGATTTAGGGCCGTTAGCTATCCAGCAGCATATGATTTCATCAACCTCTTTGTGCCGGACGAAATTCAATCCAGAGCCTGCGGAATTATTTGTCTACCCACTTATTTATGGCCTCCTTTGTGTGTGCTTTGGTGAGCCCACAAAAGAGTTCCGGGCCATGAAATACTGTGGTAGCGCCATGCTTTGCTGGGCGATCAGCTAGTAATATGGGGTCTTAGTCCCAAGAGCCTTTAAATTGCTGATGCAGTCGTTTACTTGTTTGGATGCCTCTTATAGGTGCTGGAATGGGTAGATATGTTTTTACTATATTCCAATAGACTTCGAGGTGCGACTATAAGATTTATGTTCATATAGAATTATTTAGAAGGATGTTAAAAAATATCCGCTGTCCATTGGCCAATTCAATTCCTTTTAACAGCTCTACAGTGCAAACCAGCTCTGCAGCGCTCATCAGCTAAACAGTGATGACTATTAGCGCTAACCAACTCTAGGCAGTGTTGCCTCGACAGCAGAGTGTCATAGCCCAATTGTGCCATCTCACTGAGCTGACTCATTAAAAAGTCATTGTGCTAGCTCGCTAAAATTCAATGAGTTACCCAGCCCTAGCGACTAAAATTAAACCAATCCCTTTAGCCTAACCTAACCCAACTAACCAGAGCAACATAAAACACTACATAGGATAGGATTAGAAGCGAAGAGCGTATTTTCTTGAAGAGGTGCAGGTTTTCCAACTCCAGCACCGAGAGAGATGGTTGTAAGTAAGTACTTTTTCTGGCGCTAGCTATAGTTCCAGTGCCAAAAACCAACGGGCTGCTGCGCGTGGAAAAGTATTCCGCAAAAGTAACGCATAAGAAGCAAAAATGCAGCTACTGCTTTTAAAATAAGGAGATCTCAGGCGTATTAATGGGGTATCGGTATCAGAATATGATGTGTGTGATGAGTAAATGTATTCTTCGATAAGGCAAGATGTATGTAAAAAGTGGAAGTGTACTAGAAGTGGTAATAACCGCGCTTTATTCCAGTCACGTGGCCAAGGACCACTTACAGGCGTCCAAAATAGACAAGAACCGTAAGACACTGTTGGTTGTGCAGCAGAAATACATAGGCAGTGATTGAGGTGAGGCTGCCAAACCTCGATTTCGATAGCGTTTTGTTCAATCCTGAAGGTCCTAATTCTTAAATCGAGTTGCGGAAATACGTTTAGGGAAAGAGATTGTCAAATTCTCTACATCATTTGGCGATAGGCAAGCAGTATACTCGTCGGCTCGAAGTTCAAACTATTACCCCATTCCCCTAGCTATACACGAATACTACTTAGACACCTTAACCAAGACTGATTATATATCAGTTTCTGCAACAAAGCTGCCAAAGTAAGGAACTTAATGGGTGAGGTAAATAAGATATAATAAGATCCAGTTTATATTAATTGCTCTGCGTTTTTTGAGGCAAGAAACGATTTCGAGCTCATCTAACAAGTTGTCGCTGACTCATTGTATCAAAACATATCAATTAATGGCTAGCTTAAAAATATAAGGACAAATGGGTTTATTAACAAAAAATTTTTTGCGATTTTTTAAACTCGAAAAACATAAAACATTAAAAAGACCCAAAAATTTTAGTTTGGAAAGTTTGGTCAAAGTTTAAAGATAATTTCATTTTCCCAGATTGATTTCAGTTTAAGCTCTTTTGATATAAATTTACTTTATTCCTATTTCTTTTTGCTCTCGCGGCATTTTGATTGTCTGTGTTAATCTGTTAGATTCTGTCCATTGACCGATTCTCCATTGCACCATTGTTGAGACTACAAATATTATTATTTTGATAAAAGAAACTTTTGTTAGTTTACTGTATTATTGCTAAGCAGCTTGCAACATGGCAGCAACGTGAGTCAGCCCACAAAACAAATCGGCAGTTAGCTAAACAGCCAAGGGCCGCTACCCACAATCGATCACTGTTGGCTATTGTTGCAGCAATACATTGACGTGCATACATACATATGTATGTATGTAAGTGCATATGTACCTTGATATGTGCAAATAAATATTCCACCGCTTCTGTTACTGTTACTACATATCTACACATGTTTGCGCTGTGGCTTTGCCAGCATTACAAAATAGTCATGTTATTTGTTATTGCCACACAATGCTGCAAGCTATATGTAAATTTTCGCTTTCTCTACAGCCAAACCTCCACTCCGATCGGCCAGCATTTTGTCAGTTAGTCAGTCACTCAGTTAGAGGCTAAAGCTTGTTGATGCCTGAGTGAATATTTTGAATTGAAACATTTCGAGCAAAGAAAAATGTGAAATGTGAAAAAGAAGACGACAGAAAACGAGCTGAATGATTTGTTGGGAAGCGGAGCAAGAGTTGCAACAGTTTTTTGTCATTCTTCTGCTGCTTATTGTTGTTACAATGCTTGAGTGACTGCTAGCAGCCGTACAAAGCATCACAAAATACAATGTTTACCCAACCAACATAACTTTATTGATGTCCATCATTGCCGCACAGAATAGCACAGTGCAGCCTAGCAGCAGCAGTGGCAACGTTTGCAGTAGCTAAGGGAGCGGCAACAAGTTTTTCTCAACCGTGAAAAGGTAACAAACGGCAGCATCAGTAGCCGCACCAGCAATTGTTGCTGGCACTCTGCTTTGCCAGTTGTAACAATACCCACAGCAGTAGCAGCAGCAGCCAGGCAATAAATCAACATGCAACAAATCTTTGTTGCAATTCGCTTGGTTGCAACTTTCAAGCACTCTGTTTAGCCAACAGCTGTTGCATAATGCACTGGAATTTGTTAGCAACATTTTGTGTTTTCCTTTTGCTCCATAGCACATTTGTTTGTTTATGTTTTTCTTGCATAAATTTGCTCATTTAATATGCATAAAGGAAGCGATTCCTGTCCATTCTGCCTATCCTGGTTTTGCTTGCGGCGCATATGTATAGGGTGATGCAGATCTTTGATAGCATTTTTTTGATATGGTAATAACAACAATTGCTACTACAGACTGCGGTAAACTAAGTCAACAAGGCGTGAAAGTAATCCAAACAATAATGCCAGATTTTCAAAAAAAAAAAAACAGAAACAGAAGTGATCATGAGCGACAAAGCACGTATTCTATGCACCTACAACGAGTCACTGATTTGGTGTGGGTTTTGTGCGGGCGGTGTCATCGGACCGTACTTGTTCCAAGATGGTGCCGGTAACGCTGTTACAGTGCAAGACGTTATGAGGACATGATACACTTTTTATGCCCTGAATTAGATGTCATGGACTTGGAAAATATGTGGTTTCAAAAGGACGGCGCTACTTGATGACGCATGAAACAGTAGCCCTACTACGAACACCTGCGGTCTTATTGAATCACCCTATATGTATGAACGTTAATTTATTTTGTTGTCATTTGCGGCAAGGAAGTGGTCATATCGTTGGGGCATCTACTGCTATTGCTTTCGAGTTTCTTTGGGCACTAAACTCTTCTTCTTGTTTTTTTTTTCTCGAAATCTTTTATTGATTGATTACCATTTATTATCGTGAAGCATATGGTATAAGCCTGCAGAACTAAGAAAATATATTCCAAAAACAAATCTTTTTCGGCCGAAGTTCAAAGAAAATTCAATACCTAATGCACTTAAAATTTTTCTTCGAAATTCGTTTGGTTTTTGAGTGGAGGATCTAGTCTCAGAGATCCCACTTCACCTTCTTTCGATTATGTCTTTTGGATCTCAGATAAGCGCTGGGTATTAGGCCTATCTTGGGAGTCGTCTCCTTGAGGAGAATGGTAAAAATGAGCCAGATTCATTTAGAAATTGCAAGGGAATGGTACAAAATTGGCAAAGGTCAATTGAGAGCGAGAGGCCTGCAAGCTAAAACTCTAAGAGGGAGCCACAGCCCTCATCCGTTTAATTCCAAAGTAGTAGCACCAGGTTGCGGAGGTTCAACCAAACGAGGGACACATGAAGCCCAGTGATTTGTTAAGGAAATATCTGAGAAGTGCACTGTTTGAAAGCAATGAGCCCTATTGCCAGATTTTTACTAAAAGCTGCCACCACATCGAGAGAATGACTGAGAGAATGCTTCAGAAGCTGTCGACGGAGAAGGATGGTTTGATGGTGTTAAAATTATAGCATACAATTGCGCTACGACTCTAAATTAGGCAAAATGGTTTTCTTACCCACAAAAAACAGAAACGAAACAATACTCGTAAATATTTGACTGAACATGATGGCCGATAGCGTTCTATAGTAGTCCGCATGATGTCGAAGACCAATGTAATCATCGTAAGATATTTGTGGTTTTGCAAGACCGTAGTAGTTATACAGGCTATTTTATTTCTTTCGATGCTCCTGTGTTTTTGTAACCAGTAAAGATGTATCTTTTCGGCAATCACCAACTTTTCCAGTACCGTTTTTATTCGAAAACTATATTTGAGCTTTTGGTATCATATATGTATTATCACTTAATCACCGTGTTGCTTTCTGGTGTCAGCTCCGATTCGGTGACAGGTAATAAGGTCAATGGAAATAAGGTCAATTGACTTTATTTCGCACCAGCGAAATAAAGTCAACAAAAATTTGGAAATAAAGNGCTTAAAGTATGTCGATTCAAAGAAAAAAATGTTGTTCTTACAATAAACATTGCCCCGTAAGTGTTGTTTTTTAATAGATGAAAAAGGCTTTTGCCAAATCCTCAGTGTTGTGATATTAATCCACACACAATCATGAACTACCACCAATTGATTCTATTAAAAAAAGAATTTAAATATGAAAAAACACGATGCGAAAAACTAAATGCCTGCGCACAGCTGGAATACGATAAATATTTGAAGAAAGAGTGGAGAAATGATCCATAACTTGCAAAACATTTTTCGTTTCCACAAAAATAAAGCGAACACTATTAAATTGAAGAAACAGTACATGTCCAAAAACCCCGGAGGAGCACTGAAAGAATTCTGTGTTTTAAATTAGCATATNCCCGGAGGAGCACTGAAAGAATTCTGTGTTTTAAATTAGCATATTTTGAACGAATTCGGAATGTCTAAGGTGGAAAAGAACCCAACCTTTCTATAAGAAAACAATTATAAAAAAAGATTTTTCTTACACTGTATTTATGTCTCCGCCAGCAGTCATTTAAAAGCAGC
>NW_016164033.1:20814-33615 GCF_001687245.7 Rhagoletis zephyria | reverse complement strand
GCTTTTCGTAGCAAGGCGAAGGACATCTAAAATTTTCAGATTTTTAATATTATTTTTATTTATTTATTTTTTTAATTTTTATTTTCTCTGCATACCGAAATATTGTAAACTGGCTCATTTCTTGTAAATTTAGCACGCAGTGTTAGGTATTTATAAGTGCGATTAACAGCCTTTATACGGCAAAGCGGGAAGGTAGTGTAAGATTTGTCGACTTCAATGCATTCGACGTTGGTAAACTCCACCGCTGGCATTACAGCAAACTGCATAAAGTGTATGTATGTGTGTATATATAAATGAATTCTGCTGTCTAAACTTTTCTTCTTTATATTTTTATCACTTACAATAAAAGTGCTGCCGATGATCAATGCACAAAAAATACGTTTCTTCATGCCTGCTGCTGGATTGACAATGACGCCTGGCCGTCAAAAATGTAATGACTAGAAACAATAACTAAATCTGTCAGCCGTTAGAGTAAATGTGTTAATTTATATTAATGGATATTCATCGAGTCAGCGCGCAGCTGAAGTGCTGGACATTAGTGGGTATAACTTTGACATTTGAGCCAGAGTTCGTTTCATAGTGCTACATTTCTATCCATAATGTATGTATGTGTATAAAGGTATATACATACATACATACATATGTTAACATAACAGTAACATACTTTATTCTTACAATTAGTATAACATCGGCTGATTCAACTGTACTAAGTCTGCGAAAGTTTAAATTTGCCAAATAGCAGTTATCGAACAACGGGCCTAAATATTTCTTTCATATTTTAATAGAAATTTCATTGCAGATGCATAGATATGTAATCACACATTATTACAATTTAATTGCTTACTTTTAAATATATCATATGAGGTATAGTTATTGATTTCGTAATCAGAAATTCATTTATTTTCCAGCCGTATTGGAATTGAACTCTGTTGACTCGGAACTGAAAATATAATAATGACTAACCAAAACATAAATGTATGCATATGTATATGGTTACCTTAATATAGAAATGCCCTATATAACATATTTTTTTTTTATATACGGAATGGTTGGTATACTTGAAAATAAGGCGTGAGTGCCAGGTACTCGTTAAGTTTGATGTGTAAACATCTTTGTATGGCTTGACAAAGCAATAGGCGATTGAGTTACATAGTATGTACATAAATACGAGTAGGTTAGGTTTGAAATTAAACATTAATTTAATTTTTTCGTGTCCAGCACACGTCTTTTTCATAACTACTTCGGGAATCGCTCTCGTTAAGAGTTTCGAACTACGCCTAAATGATCCCTAAATAGCCCGAAAACCGGCATGAAGTAGTTCTGATATGATTCAGAAAAAAGTCGCCAACTTTCCCCGAAAGAATCTCGATCAAGTCTTGAAAAAAGCCAGAAATGGTCGCTTACTAGTTCTAAAATTATCCAAAACAAGTCCCGAAATGTTTCTGAACAAGTCCCGAAAGAAACCCGAATTAGTCCTACACTAGTATCTGAAATGGTCCTAAAATAGACCTAAACAGGTCTGGAAATGCTCCTGAACAAGATGTGAAACGATCGAAAAAGCCGTGAACTTCTACCGAAATGATCTCGAACAAGCCCCAAAATGTTCCTAAAATACTCCCGAAATGGTCCTGAATAGGTCTTGAAATGATCTTGAACAAATCGTGAAATGGTCCGGAAATACCTAATCTGAATTTTGACAGTTGAAACTAATGCTCGCACTTGTTGAATCGCAAAATGAGGAAGTGTACACAATTTCCAGTGTACACTTGAAAGCTCACAGTCACAGAATTCAGCCCCAGGTTCCGAAATAATCCCGAAATGGTCCTAAACTTGTCGTGTACTAGTCTCGAAATAGGCGTGAACTAGGCCAGAATTGCACATTTGTACACAATAATCAGCAATTACAGATTTTCTGCTGGGTCGCACAAAACGCAGTTACAAATTTTCTGCTGGNCCCAGGTTCCGAAATAATCCCGAAATGGTCCTAAACTTGTCGTGTACTAGACTCGAAATAGGCGTGAACTAGGCCAGTTAACACAAATTTTACTCATATCGAGAGCTTAGATGATCCCTTTAAAAAGTTTTCTGAGTACGCAGAATTTATGAGTCTAAAATGAGTCTTTATTTCGTCAAAAATATGATTCCGAGACCAATCAATCAGACTAACTCATTTCGGACTCTTTTGATGTCATTGATTCTGAGTTGAACAAAAGTAACCAAGTTCACGTAGAAGTAAAAGTTTATTACTAATCAGAATTATGTATAAAAAACATTTGTTTTAAGGACGCAGAAAGCGTCATATTTCAGACGCGAATATGACTCCTAACTTGGACTCATATTGGCGTGCCCTTCTATGAAGGCAAATATGCTCTTTCTGACTCTCTTTTGAGAGCTTTGAGCGACCTCTAAATATTTTTTGATTTCAAAATAAAAAAGTAAGGGTATATCATAGGGGTGAGTGCATAAAAATTCCGACTTTACTTTTTTACATGCATTTTTGAACCACCCTAATGTACATATGCTGTATGTGTGTATTTCAGCCTGTCATATTAATTATGTGGGTGCAGGAAGAAGCCAAGTCTAATCAGAAATTCTGTACTTTGTATGTACATATGAACGTATTGAGTATTTTTTACTATATATTTACATAGTTTTAAATTTTTTAATAAAAGACATGGAAACCTCAAGCGAATCAAACAGTACGTAATAAATAATTTCATAATTACACAGGAAGATGAAAATACATTTTATTTATTCACAGTTTTTAGTTATGCACAAGTATTTAATTCTAATCGTTCTTATATATTTATGTATGTATGTATGTATATTCTTGCATATATAAATCTGTAGGCTTACATATGTATGTATGTACGTAAGTTAATAGACAAACTTCCGTAATAGTTTTACCTACTATGTAGTATGCTCCGCAGAATTATACTCGGATTTGAGTTGAAGAATAAAAAAAGTTTGCGAAGAGTTGAGAGGCTCATTTTTAAGTGGAATTCTGTGCAACACTGCCCGTACAAATGTAAGTCTAAATACAGTTAGTTTAAATACTGAGAACTTGACAAACACGCCATTGTTTTTATGTATGTGCATGTAGTATTAAAATTAAATCGTAAATCAAAAATATCCAATGCGTTCCAAACGTCTCGAATGACTGCACGTTAAAGGTGCTTAAGGTATTATTAAGAATTTAATGAGCAATTAAATCTCATGCAGATACTTAAGGCACACTTATTCATGCACATGTGCAAGACATACACTTATATATGTACATATACATATGAAGGAATGTGTAAATCAGTGGAAGTTCTGAACCCGCGAAGAGTACCTAATTAAAATGTTTTCATCTGAATAGATATGTATGGATGTATTACGATATATTCTATCATTCTTGTGTAGATATGTTCACTACGATAATAATACCATGTTTAAGATAAGCCGACATGGAAACGATAAAATATCCCTTTACGCCATTGAATCATTGTGATGCCGCTTGAGTGAGTTCTTAGTGTTCCGCTCCTTTCGATTCCTGTCGAGGGAGCTAGCATAATCCATGTATTTCCCGTAGAGCTGCTGGAATTGAGTGCAGTCCAATCATCGTTGGTCACAGCTTATAGTCTTTTAGGCCGACGAGCCGCGAGGGCTCTGACGGATGAAGCTATCTTCTTGAGAGCCATGGAGAAGCGGTGGCACTGATTGATGTTACTTGCCTCTGCTGCTTCCGAGAATTTATTTAGCGTAGTGGCTTGTTTTGGGGTTTAAACGTAATCCATGAAGATGCAAGATTACTGCAATGGTTTTCCGTCTGAAATCTATTCAGAGTTGGTTATCGGCAATGGTCTTAAGTGGGCCAGAACTAAGTCGATATGATTCTAGGACAGGTAAAAGGGTCCCATGAGTCGAAAAAACTGATGTTTACTTTCTTAGCGACTCTTAGAGTGGCTGGTACTTATTAATGCGACAAACCGCAGTTTTCTAGCTGATTTAGTTTCTTCACAAATTCGCTTCAAATACTACGTACATATGTACATATGTACACATTGACTAAAAACATGAAAATTAAATTCTCAATTTAAAATCGATTTTCTCGGAAATTTATTTTCGAACCTAAGGTCCCTTTTAACATACCCTGCCCCATACGACAATCCTTACTGGGTTCTAACGTGAAGTGATCTACGGTTGGCGACCTGACAATGCGCTCTGAGACTAATTGTGAATGCTGGATTTGCCAGGTCTAAAGCCACACATATAAGGCCCCATCAGTTCGTTGACGGTGGGCTTCAGTATTCACTATGCCTAGCAGACTGATTCCGCCGTAGTTGGCGCATATGGAGGGGATGCCTTTCTTGCGGATTGGGCAGAGCATACTCAAATTCCAGTCGTATTCGTTCATCTGACCATATTCTGCGTAAGCTCCTCGCCGCCGTACTTGAATACCACGGCTAGCAGGCCGTCAGTGTCAGCAGCTTGGTTCTTTGTCAGCTGCATAATCGCTATTCGTATCTCGTCATGGTTAGACTTTGGGACATCGACTCCTTCGTTATCTACTAGGGGCTCGGGTTCGTCTTATCAACTAATTTCAGTGCTGATGCCATTCAATGGTTGTTCTTACAGGAGTTCGCCCGTAGCTTCTTGACTAGGGTGGTCAAAAAATGCATGTGAATAAGTAAAGTTGGAATTTTTGTGCTCTCACCCCGTAGGATTGTATTATTTTTTATTTTTAACTCAATAAATATTTAGAGGTCCCTCAAAGCGCTTCAAGTTTTCTATGTATTTTATATGGGAAAAAATAACTTTTCATAGAAATGGTATTGAATTCTTATAAATCAATATTTTTCGATCGAAGAGCTCTGTTTCTCTTCAGGAGACTTTCAATAATAATATCCAATTGTTGAGGGACCTCTAAATATTTTTTGATTTCAAAACAAGAAAATAGGGGTATACTATTTTTCGTTATGGAACAATCCTAGAGGGTGTGAGCATTAAAATTCTGACTTTACTTCTTGTTGACCACCCTATTCTTGACACTCTTCATCGTAGCAGTTGTTCTTTCGGGGCTCGCTGGAATTCGACTTGTAGGCTAACCTAATCAAACTTATTGTTGTACGCTCCAAGGAGAAAGTTGGATGGCCTTGCTTCAGAGGTGAGGCGGAAATTGCTGTGTGTAATTTATGTTTAGCTACGACAATAAAAAAAATGGATCATGGGTAGGTGCTTAGTATTTAAATAGTTATTTCCCTCTTATTTATATAAAAACATGCGTAGTTACAAAGAAGGTTTGAATTGAAACTGCATTGTATAGTTTCTTAAACATCCATTGCATATGAAAAGTGCGCTCGAACATCGATCCATCTCCATAAGTTATTGAATTTTTTTAAACTGTCTCTAAATGAGCGTGAGTTCTAAGTTCTAATGTTTTTATTGCTTACTTACATAAATAAGTACATACATACATATCTACATTTTATATGTATGTATCTATGTATTTAGTAATACTCTTCGAAAGCTAATTTGTTATATTCATTTGACCTTCAACAGCGGGAAACTAATAATGTGATTAGTAATTAATTTTTTTATGATCATTTTTTTTGTTGCATTAATTAATTTTTTTCCTAAATAAACAGCACGATTTCGACTGATGAGGAAATGTTTCGCATTTCGTTATTACATGCGCTATTTGAACGTAAGTCTTTAATTTGTTGTCAACATTTAAAAAGAATGTTTGTAATTATAGAATTTATAAAAAAAAAAGTTACTTTAAAAATTTTAATTACAAAATTTTAATTAAAAGACGCCACAACTATTCTCCACTCAAGTTAATGAAGGCGTCAACATTTCCCTCTTCCTACATAGTCTGACAATTCAATTTCCTTTATTATTATTTATTATACATCTATTTACATAAATATTTCCAAATTTGTCGCCAAAAAAATTAAGAAAAAAAGGTAAACACAAAAAAAACTGAATTTTCATGACAAAGAGTGACAAGTCTATGCCGATGACAAGCCAACCTTGAACCAACCAACATGTGTCTGGACAATTTCCAAAATCTACGCGTACAATCTGCGCGCAATCTGTTGCCACTGGCGAGTCGTCATGAAAATCCCGCTGGCATGTCATTCATTTGATTGCTTAGATATGTATACACTTCGGCTGACAATCCCACGCTGTTCACACACATAACTAAATTTTGTTTGTTTTGCTATTCCTTCAGCGTAGAAATGACCATTTCCTACGCATTAACTTCCGTAATGAGTAAGTTTCTTCTGCACCTTCCTGCATACCTGTATGTACATACCACAATATACAATGGACGTAAGGCATGTATGTACAATAGGGTGGTCCAAAAATGCATGTAAAAAAGTAAAGTCGGAAATCTAATGCTCCAACCCCCTAGGATTTTTCTATGTCGAAAAAAATATACCCCTACTTTTTTATTTTTAAATAAAAAAATATAAATAAAAAAATTTAAAATATAAGAAAAAACATAAAATATTTGCAATGTTTTTTATATGAAAAAAAACAACTTTTCGTAGAAATGGTATGGAATTCTTGAAAATCAATATTTTTCGATCGGTAAACTCTGGTTTTCTTCAGAAGACTTCCAATAATAATACCCAATTGTTTACTTAACCATTTTTTAATATTAACGATATTTTATTGGTCACCCAATTGCATTTTTTGGCGGTTTTGTGGGTATTTGACAGACCTATAAATTATGGTTACTATAAAAAAATGGTTAAGTAAACAATTGGGTATTATTATTGGAAGTCTTCTGAAGAGAAGCAGAGCTTTCCCGGTCGAAAAATATTGATTTTTAAGAATTGTATACCATTTCTACGAAAAGTTGTTTTTCCCATATGGATCACCCTAATGTCCAACCTTTGAGTTGCACACTCGCAATGTGAATAGGTGCATCCACGTTATGACAGGTATGCACGCATTCTACATCTATACATTTGTAAGTCTGTAAATATTTTGGTAGTTTCCAAGGCATGTCTAACGAATGATTAATTTTCCGAAAATGCTATTTTCTTTTCGTGATTTTCGTCGTAGTTATGATTTGTTTGCGCATTGTTTAAATTTTAAAGGAATGACTAACCTGGCGCTCTTTCCTAGACAAATTAGCTACGTTGAAGGGTTCGAGCCGCATTGAAATTCGTTGGTAGGCGTTATTGCCTGAAATTAGTCATTAAACATCAGATAACGTTGGGAGAAAGGTGAATGTGAGAAAGTCACTCAGAGTCAGAGTATTTTAAAGGCAGTTAAAATACTCAAAAAGGGTCCATGTCCATGTAATTAGTAACGCGGTATATTTCATTGGTTGGGCTGTCTGTGTGCATGAGACGCTAATAGTTCATTTCCACCAAGCCTTAACTGCAGTTTATGTATGCCTATTCGAAAAAGGACATTAAAACTCGATGGGTATAATTGCTCATATTACGAGTAAGTACAAGCAAACGAAGGTTATTAAAAAGCAAGGATAGGGTCCTTATAGGCTCCGTTCCCCACGTCCCACGTTCAGCTTTTTATGACCCGCTGATCATTCATAGAGTTTTCCAGTTGTCCACAAGGCTTTATATACTGCCAACTGTCTGATATTATTCCGGCCGCATAAGACCTTCTACGAAGACAACTCGTGAGTGGAGATTTTAATTGTAAAGATATCCGCTTCAAATGTAGATCCAAACACATGCGTCCTAGTATTGCCAATATCGAGCTTGGATCCATCTGTATGAATGACTTAAGAGCTATTATATCTCTGAAAGTGTCTCTTTCAAGAATTATTACCTCATAGGGCTTATTAAAGGAGTAAACTCGGTAACATTTTGTCTTTAACTTCTATGACTGCATTGTCAAGAAATGGCTGGAGGTTGTATGCTTATGATGATTCCTAGTTCTACGTTAGACGGTGCGAACCGCTCTTATAATGGATTTATAGACCAAGCGGTGTAGCTTTTTCAGAATGGTGCCAGAACTAGTGACGTGTATGTGATAATTGGTTGTATCAGCATACTATTTAGTCGAAAGATCCTTGCGCTATTTACTCGAAAACTGTCGGTAAATTTCCTGCCCACAATAGCCATTTGGTAATATTTCTAATTGGTCTGGACAGAATGGTCTAAATACCAATGTTAGCTTGGAGGCAAGATTAAAGAGCAAATAAATGTCCGCTTCAAGGTTCTTATATGGGGCTTACCGACGAGAAAAAATCATTATACAATCTACAACGGCGGCTCAAAGATAGAAAAAGGAGTTGACGAAGGTCACTACTCGGCTAGCCTGTAGGCCAGGCATTCATATTGTTGGACTGCCGACTGCAGTGTCTTTCAAGCGAAAATCTTTCCCATAGAAAGGACAGCTTTTCTAAGACCCTAAAAATTGGAATCCGAGGGAAATCCTGGAAGAAAAAATTATTTCCATTTCTACAGCGACGGCTCTAACTATCTTTTCAGAACAGGTGAAATTCCTCAAGATGTAATTACCTCTACTGGACCGTTGCAGAGTCATTCGGTCTGAAGTAGCAGTGATACAAGCAGCTTTTGATTATCTAGGACAATTCCTCAGGTTCGCAGACACCGTACGTTGCTTTGATTATCAAGAGTCAGAATGCGTGCTATTACGATAGGTCCTTTTAGTATAACTCCACAAATGGCTTTTCTTTTGAGGCGTCCATCATATTTCAGGCTTTCAGCACTTTATTCAGCTATTCGTTTTATATTTTGGCGTGAGCGCCCAATATCTGGTTTTGGTCTCCGCTTTTATAAACATTACAGGTAAAGAAATTTTCTTGAGCGAGTCATAGCCCTTATATCCTTTCGATCCTAAGATTTGCTTTCCTCATTTCGTTTTACAGCAGCCTACTCTATAGCTTAAAGCTGGTATTGTCTTTTTATGTAAGTTTATGGTGCTTTGTTTTTTTTTTAACACATCAAATAAATGTTCAATGGTCAACAATGACCGCTATTCGTATCTTTTTTCCACTAACCAAGCATCAAGTATCATCATCGTTTCTTATTTTAAAATAGTGACAACATTGGCATTTCGACATGCATTTCTCGTTACAGCGATTGCATCTATTAAATGCAGAAGAAGCGAAATTCACATACATAATTGCACAAATGGCCAATACTCCAACTTCTTGGGTGGAAGAAAGAATTGGCTTACGACCCACTACCGGCTAAATGGCAAACCGGTAAAGTGGAAGATCGACCATCGAACGGTTGGCTATTGACACTCTTGTGTGACACATCGCAATCCAGAGTCAATGCGCATGCAGAGAGAAGCAGCAGCGTGTGAAGCTAAGCATCTACTATACACAGTTGCACTTATTTCTGTTGGCAGCGGAGTATATGGTCAGTGTTGTAAAATGTCCGAAATGATAGTAGCAGTGGCGCAGGGGACAAAAATAAATGAAGCACTCAACAGAAAAAGTCTTAAAAAATTATTAGGTACTAGCAAATACCCGGCATGCTTTTTTGTGCCTAAAAAGTATTTTTGTGCAGTTTGATATACGTAATGTGATATTTCATGTATTTTTCAATTAAATTTAATAAAAATTTTCATACATGTGGCAATCCTCTTCAGAAATATTTTCAGCAATAAACTTTCCTAAACCTCTTCAGTTTGTTACCCAAATTGCAAATGTTCAATTAATCTTATAAATTAAATTAAATAAAAAATTTCAAACAGGTGGCAACCTTTTAAAAAATATTTTTTTTTCGCTGTAAGCTTTTTAAACCCCATTCTTGTGGCAGCCATATTGCAATATTTACTTTATCTAATAAATTTACTTAAACTTAAATTTTTAAACAGGTGGCAACTTTCAATTTTTTTTTCATTTCATTTTAAGTTAGACATCTAGTAATACATCGGTGAAAACTGTAATTAATTATATGTATTAGTTTTTGAGTGATGCGCATACAAACATTCAGACAGATAGACAAAAATTATAAAAATCGTTGATTTGACTTCAGTTGCTCTAATAAAGACCCCCATATTAATTTTTCTTTGATCCCTATAATGTACAGACATTGGCCTGTTAAAATTTATTACGGATGAGTAGATAGATAGATAGATAGTTGGTTGGGTAATGCACTGCGACCGCTGGGTCTATTGTGCCCCTATCTCATCACAACTCCTCAGCAAGCCCCAGAGTGTCTAAAACTTCATAATGAACCCCGGGGACAGTGAGTGTATGTGATCCTCTCTTGGCCAGACGTACCCTATGCTCCTAAGCCTCCTGCGCGCCACGGCCTCACACTCTACAAGAAGGTGTAGGGGAGTACGGATGAGTAATTGGAGGGGCTACATAAACTAGTGGATCTATTTATAACAGCAGTAATTGCTCCAAGTTGGCCTAACTGTGAATTCCACCAGAAAAGCTTTGGTCTGGTATGTGGCCTACTCATAGGATATGAAATATCGAATGCCCCACAAGAATGATAGAATACAAGATTGCGCCGATCAGAGAGGATTTTTGAGAATAACTTTTGCGTGACGTCACACTGGTGCAATTGCGAGAGAGAAATGCCAAAACGTAGCAAGAATGGAAGAAGAAGAAAAAATGTTGCAAGGAAAACGTAAACAAGTTGCACCAGTGTGACGTCATGCAAACAACGATTCTGTCAAATTCGTTAAGAGAGGAATAGCGGTCGAGATCGGCGCAACCTTTGTATTCTCTCAATCGTGAATGCCCCAAGTAGTATCTCTTACAAACGGTTGATCGCTCGATCAATATTGGCATTTTCTCGTATAATTTCAACTCTGTAGTAGGGCAATACTAGTTTGTAGAATGCTGTTATAGAAAACCTTTTCAAATTCATATTCCTAGCATTCCTAGCCGGCTTTAAAAATTCCTAATTCGGACCATTGACTGATTTCCTTTATTACATGTAACTAAGTCAGTAGAAATAACAAAATCAAAGGTGGACTCGCCCTTTGCGCTGGTATCGGAACTTCTCCGAAGATTATAGTGCCCATTTGCTTCCCGTATTCGAGACAGGGAATGCATTACCAGTTGAAGGGCTGCTTGAGGCGGTGGCTGTTCCTTTCCGTAGGTAAAGTATCCCTGTATTCCAAAATGTAAAAATATAGAGCATTAATCTCTCTTGTTTCTAAAGTAATGCAGATTAAAATATCCAGTTTGTGTCGCCTTACTTGTAATTAGCATTTAGGCGTGATTGCGAGTTTTGGGCGACTCGATTGGCTGTGGTTCAGAAATGAAAAGGTCTGATACTTTCTATTTTTACACTTTGGAACTCAGGGCATCCAGATGTTAACATAAAACTACGATTGTACCTGTGCTCGCAAAACAGCCAGGTGTTTTTTTTTGCCCTGTCACCAGGTACACGAACTCGAAGGATGCCTACTTCGAACTCGATGTTGCCCTACCTGTGCCTTATGTTGTCGACCGACGTCTGATTTACTGCGATCAGTATGTCACTGCCTGTCGTGTCTGGCATGTGGTAAAATACAACTCTAGGACCCGTTCGGGCCAAGTTTTAATTGCCTTTTTTACTTCGTCATCCACCACTGGAGACAACATGAAAATTCTCCCAGCTCGAATGTGCATACTTTTGACGAATCACCAAAGTCTGTGGACCTTATGGACTCCG
The DNA here is from genome assembly GCF_001687245.7 of Rhagoletis zephyria. NCBI lineage: Eukaryota > Metazoa > Arthropoda > Insecta > Diptera > Tephritidae > Rhagoletis > Rhagoletis zephyria. The sequence continues at coordinate 21,991 of NW_016164033.1, read as the reverse complement.
TTGGGTCCCACGTTCAGCTTTTTATGACCCGATACCTACGGCAGGGTTCATAGAGTTTGTAGTTGTCCACTGCCCGATATTATATTTATGTCACTGCCTAGTCTTGTCTGGCTTGTTATAAAATACAACTCTGGGACGCGTTGGCCCCAAGTTTTCACAACCAGATTGGCTTCAAAATGGCCGTGAGCTGCATGGGGAATTAACTGCCAAAGTGTTCCAAAGTTGCTGGTAGCGCCCGCTCAATAGCTTCTTTCTGCCTTTCCGCCAGCCAGCTCCGTCAAATATTGATTCCTCGCTGTCGGCCTCAAGCACCAATTTCATGAGCCGAGCTTTTTCACGTAGGTAATTATTAGGCATAATCTTATCTCCGAATCCCTCATAGGTGCTCCTCAGACTCATGTAGCCTTTCCCTGAGATCTTGAGAGTTCGGCTGTTGTTGCTTCGCCAGTAACTATGATGAGTGACTGAAACCGCTGCGTTGCTTGGCTCTAACTTTGTAAGAGACTTCTTAGGCTTCCTAATCGGATCCCTTTCCTTTTTCGTGAGGGAAGCAGGATCTTTAAATTTTCTTAAGAATTATTCTGATCTCTTGTAGATATTTCTGATTTTCTGAGATCGGGCCTGTTTTTTCCTGTTACCATCGACTGAGAAATCCGATTCGAACCGATTTGACTTTTGCTGCGATCATCTTGCGAGCTGAAGGTGAGATGGGCCTGTTCCGTGCAAAGAAGTTAAGTAATCTCCTCTTCCTTCCTAGCGGTATTAGTGCACTGAGCAGCCTGGGGTTTTATTCACAACCTGATTAGGCCATTGAGCTTATGTAAGGTCTGTTCCTCGGCAAATAGCTAATAACTCTTCCTTCCTGCGTATGCCTGACAGCGGGTTTACACATGAAATTGAATCGCAGTAATCTTGCCCACCACCATCTCGCATCATAATCTTCTCTATCTTATAAATCCAGTTCCATATAGAAGCTCTCTCCCTGAGGAGTTTATTTATGTCTACCACCCCTCGCTCGGTAATATATTATAGACTCGAGCGCCTTCGCATGTTTAACAGATGCGCGCAAACCCATTTCTGCATTGGGTCATGTACCGCCTTTAAAATGAAAGACAGACGCACGTGAGAGCTGTTAAGCCTGGGTGCACTGCGCGGAGCCAGTCTAAGCTTCTGGAAG
>NW_016164033.1:0-15376 GCF_001687245.7 Rhagoletis zephyria | reverse complement strand
ATTTGTGTGATTATCTTGGAAGAAATATTTCTGGGCGTGGTACTTACATTAAGAAACAAGTAGGTACAGTATTCGTAGAAGTACAAATCTGATCAAATTTGATAATTTAGTTGAATCGGTTTGCCTACAAAGTTTAGGTATATGTGTGTACATATGTATGTGGGAATTAACATTAGAGGGGTTCGCGAAAACATGTTTGCAATTACCCAGTAAAAAGGTCACATACAGTGAATCACTCTTCGGAAGACCTGGTTTGCTCTCGAGCGTCGTGGAGAGGTCTCTCTCAATTTGAATGGAGCTAAAAGTTGTGATCAACGTCACTATTCGAAGCTATATTAGTTTTTTAGGGTTCCCAGGAGGCTTACCGCGCGGTACTTAGAAAAAGCTGCGGAGGCTTTGTTGTGAGTTTCGTCGTTACATGTAAAGGGTGATTCAATGAGACCACAGAATTTATTTTATAAATAAAACTCAACAAAATTTGTCGAAATGATTTCTTTAATTTCATCATATTTTTTAAGTCTATAGCATTTATGTAAGTGTGAAAACTAAAATCCGTGAAATGCACACCATGACTACTCTGGCAACACAGCCGGCGCATATCAAAATTTTCCATAACTTTTTGGCATAACTTGGGCTGTATATCATTTATAACGCGTATGGTACGGTTCTTCAGCTGTGGGACGGTCTCGGGCTTATTGGCAGATACCATATTTTTCACGCAGCCCCAGAGGAAGAAATCCAATGTGGTCAAATCGCAAGATGTATGTATCAAAAATAATTTCTGTCAAGGATCTTCATCCCCTTTGTAGAATTTTTGGTAAAGGTTTTACCTCGTCTAACGCGCCACCTCTGTCACCATTTAAAATCGTCGTCCATATCTTGAGTGCGCTCTGGACTTCTGTTACTAGATTTTGATCTTCGAATATGCAGGGTATTGTAACCGTTTGACTGCTGAACGCATCCCAGCCTTCCATCGTTTCAAGTGCTTCGCAGTCATGTCCTACTACCTCTAATTTCTTCCTCTTGAAAAGACGTACATACCTCCTAACTCTTTTTCTTTCGGTGTCGTTAAACCTTAACCTTTTTGTATGGATATTTTTTTTTCGTAACACTAGCCTAAACATTGGGTCGCACAGACTCTTTAAGTCTGCGAGAAAAATTTACAGCAATTATAAGTAAATTTTATAAACAAAGACTAAATATAAAAGGTGCTAGATAGGTCAAGGAATATTATCAAAGTAAATACACATAGCGCTTTCATTCCTCTTTGACATGACATGAGATCACAAGTTGCGTGAGACCCCTTGTGCACAGTTAAAGGTTAAAAGATGAAGAAACGTTAGAATATTCATCGGTCGCTTGAGTGCGCTTACTAATAAAGGTTTACGAAATCAAAAAAAATTTGCAAAACAAACTGAGTTTTATTGCAGCTGTTTTTGGCGCTATCGCGCTGCAGCAGGTTCATGTCAACCCAAGGCAAATTGACTTCAATAAAGAACAACAGCAATTAAGACTCGATTCATATTCTAGTTGACTTACATACATACATTTATACATATGCACTTATGTATGTATGTACATATGTATGTATGTATCATACATAGGCATAATCTTATGCTCATATAAACACATACACATACCAAGCCTATGCATATGATTATTGCAATTTTACGCTCTAAAGGCCGTTCCAACGCTCAAGTAATATTGAAATTTCAAAATTAACAATTCAAATTTGTTGTTTAAAGCGCTCGCTTAGCTGCATTTTGTTGTTGTAGCTACTGTGGCTACTGTTGCTACCTCATGCTGTGGCCACTAACTATTTTTTTTTCTGGTTACTGATGCAATGAACGATCTTGACCCAGAAGCAGCAACAACAGTCTGGTCTAGCCAGCAGCGTCGCCATCACACTGCCGGTTGGTTGCTGGTATGCAGTGGCTTTGTTTTGACGGTAAAAAAAAAATGCGTGCACTTAAATTGTCGCACATGCTCAAACTAATATTAAAATTAGCTAATTTCTGATCTATGACGGTCGGTTCGCATGCATGCATTCACATACATACATACATACATATACATTGGTACCCCTGTACATGTATACACACATTTACATATTTATTTTTATTTATATGCAATGCTTACAGTAATTGCAGCTCTGAAAATTTCTTATGGTTTTTTTGCTGTCAGCCAAATATTTGTTCAGTTGTACTATTCAAGGTAAGCTGAAATACATTTCAAAAATTTTGCAAATTAAAAAATTTTGTTAAATTTTAATATTCATACATCAGTAAACTAAACTTATTACTGCCAAAGAACCGGTGCAATTAAAGCTTAAAATGTGTCAATGCTAATATGGGTAGATAATTTTATTGCGCAGCTTAAGTGCAGCGTAAATTACATTTTAGTTTTTGAAATACACATTACCATAGTAACGATTGGTGTAAGCAAAATAAACGACAAAATATTGGGTCATATGAAAGGTCTCTGTGATTTTTTTGCGTACATTTTTGAAAAAAAAATCCTTATTGAAAATCAAATTAAATCTCGTACATATTAGATATTATTGTCTACAGTGTTGCCAGATTTTGTTTTTCAAAAACTTTAAATGTCACCAAAAACTGTATTCTCGACCAAAACGTGCAATCTTCAAAAACGATTTTTTTTTTAATGAAATTCAGTTTCATAATCATTATTTTTTTTTAGAAATTGCGAAAAAACTGTAATTTGTACTAGGCGGTAATTTAAACAGCTTTATAAGTCAGGCGGTGCAAGGTCCGGGCTAAACGGTGGACGCATTAAAACCAACTTCCCAATCAAGTCCCGTAAAATTTTTCCGAGTCGTCAGAGATATGTGTGGCTTGGCGTTGTCATGATGGAACAGGACTCGTTTTCTTTCTTTCTTGATGACTTCGCTCAAACGGTCGAGTTGTGCGCTGTAGAGCAACGAATTCATCGTTTCGCCACGTTGTATAGTGGGCCAGAAGACAGAAAAAGTGGCCAAAATTTTTGCACGGCTATTTAAACGTGAAAAAATCAGAAAAAATATTTTTATGGTATAGCTTATTATCTAAGGTATCAAAATCATTGGCAAATCGAAAAGTAAAAATTCGGGTTAAAGAATTATGAAAAATCCGACAAGACACGTATTTTGGACTTTTTGAAGCTTTAACAACTTTAAACACATTAACAACTCAACGGATTTGTTCCATTTTCTTCCATTCTACTTGTTGTAGAAAGTTTCTGGAAAAAAATTTTAAAACAGGGTTGCCAGATATATGAAAATTTATAATCATTCAAAGGCTCCACCGCATACTTCAATTTGTATAGTAAAATACAAACCGTTGTAAGAGAAAAAAACAATTTTGGAGTGAGGTTGCCACCTTTCTAAAAAGCTGCAGTTACTTTTATTAAAAATTGTATGCTTATTAACCGAGTTCCAAAAAAGGAGGAGGTTATCAGTTCGTCGGAATATTTTTTTTTGTTTTTTTTTTTTTGAATGTATGTTACCGCATAACTTTGGACCACGGCAACCGATTTCGATAATTCTTTTTTCAAAGGTAGTGTCTCAGAGGTGGTCACATACTAATCTGGTTAAGATCCGGTCAGTGGACATCAAACGGAAGGTGTTTGAACAAGCATTTTTATTATTTAATTTATATTATTTACAGAAATAAAAGTACGAATTTAATTGAAAAGTTAAGTGGTAGGTTTTATGTAAAATGATTTAAAAAAAAATTTGTTTCATTTGACTAAAATTGATAAATGGATTTTAAAAATTCTTTCAAAATTTAACCTGTTGTTAAAATGTCACCTGTTATTATATGTCTGGAATGTCACTTTCAAAGGCACGTCGGTTTGGCGCAATTGCATTAGTGATGCCAGATGTATGGGCATCAACACCAAATAGTGACCAAAATCCGCAGCGACTTTTCATATGACCCACTATTTGTACATATCGAGCCTAACCACCAAAAAGACGTAAGCGACATTTTTTTTTAATTTTATTTTTGACGCAGAAGTGCATTTAGATAATCTAGAAGCATTTCCGCGGTTAAAGCGCGATATGTAAAAAAAAATATGAAATGCTGTGCTTTTGCCTGAAATTTTGAAAAACTTTTAAGCAGAAATCAATGAACATTGATATCAAAAATATTTTACTACCAAGCTTATATGTACTTCTACTTTTTGTTTCAATAACGCACGCCAGTCATTTCTCTTTTGTGTCAGCATATGCCAATTAAAAATGCTGTGGTTATAGCAGTTCCACTCCCTTTCTGGAAGCACTTCAAATACTTATTCCTTTGTCCTTCTTACTTAAAGAAATCGATAACGGCAGGCTAACTCTCACAAAAAACTTTCGCAAGTTTTCTTTCAAAACTTCTGCATGCTTGCGCATTAAAAACCATTTTATGTACTACGAAAAAGGCGAAAAAGTCAAAGTGCTAACTGTCTTAAACCATAGTAATTAAAAACGAATTTAATCAGTTAAACTTGTTACGTCAGAGCGTAGACTAGTGGTTGAATAGTAATTTAAAAAAAAAAATTTGGCGCACTACTCAGTCACTCATCAGCTTGGCTAATCGGTTAGTCGGTGAATCTTGCATTTCATACTACATACATTCGCATGTATTTACGGTGCGGTGGGCCTACTACTAAATAAGGCGAGCTTGCACAAAATACCACAACTGACTTGCGAGTGTCGCATGTCAAACTGTGATAATTAATTCGCTGCAATACACAGCGCAACATTGCCAGTAATTTCCATTACATATAAGCGCATCAAGTTAATGTTCATGCATGCAAACACATACATATGTATGCTCATATATTTACGTACTTACATAGATGATCGTAAACAGGTACAGATTTTCACATAAAGCTTTTTATTTTCCTGTTTTAGCAATTTTTATGCGAAAGTGTCACACGGCCAAACCAAAGTCGGAAAGTTGGAAAGTGTTGTAAAGGTTGTATAAGGTTCAGAAATAATTAAAATCTACACATAAGTTGGTTCACCTATGAGATATAACTGCATGAAAATCACATTAGTTGGCCAGTAATGACAGACATTTGTTTAAACTGTAACACCTCTTTATTGCCTTAGAATGTTCAGCACATTCATTCAATTGGATTTTGATGGTCATTTGGTGATTAATAGTTAACTTTTAAAATATGTGTTAAATATGTTAAGTTAAAAAACTATAAACTCGAAAATAATTTTTCGTAGAATTTTTTTTTTTAGGTTTTCAAAATTTTTTCTAGTTTAAGGGAATCATATTTACGAAATTAAAACAAAATTTTGCTTTTCTATTCCATTTTTGCCTATAGTCCTCTTACACTGCCGGCCACTGTAGCCGAGTGATTAGTGTTGCTTACTACAACTCCTTAGAAACAAGGTTCGATCACTGGTCAAAGCAACATAAAAAAAAAAATAAAAGAAAAAGGTTTTTTTTTGGTTTTATTTAACAGCGGTCACCCCCACAAATTTCAACTTTTTATTCTGATTATATAGATTTGATTTTTTAGCCGTTTTAAACTTGCCTTTGATTAGACTAAAGTTTTATGGGCTATAAAATTGCATACCCAAAAATTTTCAAAATATTAAAAATAAAAAGTTTAAATTTTGATGAAAATTTGTTGAATTTTCCTAAATTTTGTATAAAGTTTGGAATGGTGATTTGGTTTTGGTTAAAACTTAGACGATATTTTCATATAAAATAAATAATAAAATTTTGCTTTCAAAATATTACGAATATTTAAAAAAAAAAAACAACACGTGGTCCTTTGTTTCAGTCACTGTATGTACATATGTACTCTCATCTGACCCTGCAGCTTTATAATGAGTGAAATGCTCATCTAATTTCTGATGGTGGCTTCCAATCGAACTTCCGAGTACTCTAACTAGTTGTGGATAAAGGAATACCCGGACTGAGCCCCTTTTAGCCAAATAGTCAGATAACATGTTACTAGATACTTACTACCTTGGAACCCAGTTAGTAAGACGACTAACCAATGCCGTATGTGTAGATGGGTATCACTGCGAACACTTCACCTATACACCTCCCTCTATTTTCCAGCAGCGCTGAATTGGAATAACAATTATCTACATTAAATTGTCCTCACATTAGAGTAGCCACATTACAAAAGATACCCCAATACCTTCAAGCTTCTAACTCCTTTTGAAGGAGATCTGTAAATACCAGTGATGCCATCGCCTCTGAAGAAATACATTGTTGAGCTTGAAGACTTTCAGTGCTCCAAAAACTTTTTCATACGAGATGTATTGTTTTTTGAACACGCAAAAATGTATGTATTTATTTGTTGTAACTCGTTATGAATAAAACTTTTGTTTGGCATGATGAAGAAATATTTAATACAAATTTAAATTTGATGCGGATGAAAGTAAAATGAATTTCGCTTTACATAAAAGATTTCAAGAGATCGAATTGAATACAAATTTTGTAAACTAACAACTTACTTATACTTTACTCATACAAAACTTCGTTTTTAAAGCTGAAATTTCAAATGAGCCGTATAATGCTTGGCGGAATAGCAAACCCAAAAACAAAAACAAACAAAAGGAAGTGTAATGTACGAAAGAAATAAAAAGCTACTTTAATTCAATGAAAATAAAAGCTATTGTGCTCATGAGTTTACAAACTACAAAAAAAGAAATACAATAATCACCTATCAATAGACTCGAAAGAGTAAATAGATCAAACATATGTATGTACATATGTAAAGATATGTATGTACATATGTGCACTCCTAATCATAAGTACAATACGCTCCAGCGCCTAACAGACGCTTTGTAGTATTTAAAGTTTTACTAACCCAGTTTCAATTTTCACCAATTTACCATTTACAACAAATACCTTTTTATTAATTTTTTCTCTAAACTTTTTGTGTGACTATCAAACAATTGCAATATTTACTATTCAGTGCGCAAAAAAACATATGTAAACCAATGGACATGAGTACATACATACATGGCACGTAGATGCACATATGTATGTACATTAGGCCGAACCAAAACCAAAAGTATTTCAGCATTTACAGTCGAATCTTAATGCGACAGCCTAAAACAGCCCGGACTTTGTTAAGATTTTCTAAAAGTATACCAATCCAGTAGTAAAATCCCCAATGGATTTGCAACAGTTAGCTACTATTTTTATCTTATGGCCTACTAAAGTTTTCATGCCCCGGCCTAAGTAGTTTTCAAAAAAGTGGAAAAATGACTCAAATAAATTTCTGAGCGAAATTGAAGGTTAAGATACACATAAATAGTAGAATTTCATGGGAAATATTTTCGAAGAGCATTTTAGCCCATTAGCTCCCGCCTAAAAGGGTCGTTTTGACCCTTACTTCAAGAAACTCCATAAAACGCAAATTGGGAAGGTCGTTCGGTGATTGATATATTACACCGTGCGACAAAAACAAAATATACTAACGAAACTATGGGCCATATGTAGTAAAACTGTGTTTTTAGTTTTTCACTCTGATGTCAAGAATATTTTCAAAGGACTTCGAAATTTTAAAAAAATTATTTAAAAAAATCAGTGCGATGTAGAATTACAATATTGTTACCAAATGAGATAGAAAATTCTGTAAAATTTAAAAATAATATTGTTTTTTTGGTTTACAAGGACGAATAGGTATTAAAATGCCCTTTTAATAACTTTGATCTTTTTAAGTAAATTTGCAGGACGAAATTCGATGATGTCTATAAGTCCTTAAATAATAGTTTTTTTTAAAAAAATATTGCAAATTTTCAAGGACAAAATTCGATGTTGTATATTAGTCCTCAAATAATAGTTTTTTCAAAAATAAATATTGCAAATTTTCCAGGATGTTACAGACAAAATTCGTAAAGGACATTTTCCATACCAATTCGTCTTTGTGAATCAAACAATTTATTCTGTTATAATTCTACAGAATTTTTTTCTTTTCTATGATTCCATTACTGTTATTCTACATTGCACTGAATTTTTTAAATAATTTTTTGAAATAATCATACATATTTTTCAAATTTCAAAGTCCTTTTAAAAAAATCCTGACGCCAGAGAGAAAAATGAAGTACACAGTTTTACAACAATTTACCCATAGTTTCGCGAATATTTTAATTTTTTTGGGTGTAAAGTTTACTGTAGCACGGTGTTTTAGAAAATTATTCTTCGGAAAATTTTACTAGGGGTCTTTTCAGGCAAAAACTTCATGCACTTGTCTCGAGGTTTTTTTTTGTACCAAAGTGCATTGACCTCAAGTGCCCACCTGATGTCAGCTCTAACATATCATCCTAATGTCAGTAAATTAAAACTCACCAAAAGTCTTTAAACTTTTGCTAAGGAAGTAAGGAAGTATTTCGATTATTCCAGTATAGCTTGCAAAAAATACTTTAGACTCTGAGGTGTACGACGATTTTTTTTTTATTTTTCTGTAAGACGGTACGGTCTAATGTACATATGCATGAATGCATGTATGTATGTATTTTTTTCTATATTTGACTTACACAAAGGCCAGCCAATAAATTTGGCAATCACTTCATAGTGATTTAAACCATGACTCTTNGGCATGTATGTATGTATTTTTTTCTATATTTGACTTACACAAAGGCAGCCAATAAATTTGGCAATCACTTCATAGTGATTTAAACCATGACTCTTTTTCTCGTATTATATCCATAAATGTCGCTATTTAAAATGGTGGGAGTTGATTTTATAGACTGGGATCACCTAAGAGTAAAGCCGAGGAGTGGAAAAATCTACAACATCTGTGTAGTTGTTGGACTGGGACTTTGCCTACTTGGGTACTTTGCCTACTTGGGTACTTTGCCTACCAGGCCACTGGGTAGTGAGGGAAATAAGATAGCGAGCGGATTAGCTAGAGTAGCAGCAGCCGCNATAGACTGGGATCACCTAAGAGTAAAGCCGAGGAGCGGAAAAATCTACAACATCTGTGTAGTTGGTGGACTGGGACTTTGCCTACTTGGGTACTTTGCCTACTTGGGTACTTTGCCTACTTGGGTACTTTGCCTACCAGGCCACTGGGGAGTGAGGGAAATAAGATAGCGAGCGGATTAGCTAGAGTAGCAGCAGCCGCATGTCCCAAAACATTCCTTCCAGTAGGTCCCAACACGAACCGGGAAGAGCTCGGGAAGGGAGTAATACGAACGAGAAAACGGAATTGGCAAAACATTATCAGAATTCGGCGAGCCAAAAGATTATTGGTGGAAGGGCTGTGATCCGGTGTAACCTGCTAGATGAGGAATTGAGGATCGTCACGGGCATCCTCACAGGGTACTGCAGACTCAAGCTGGGAATCTGGTCAAATGACCTTTGTAGTTTTTGCGACTCGGCCAAGATGACACTAAGGTATAAGGTAGTGATGAGACAACGAGAAAAATGTCTGAGCTCAATGTAGCCACACGATAAGCACATATACTTCCTGCCTCTAAAACTTCTTCAAAACTGTCTGGGGATTGTACGATTGAACGGGGTGTTGTGATAGTTGGAGGGCACAATAGATATTAAGGTTGCTGGGCACACTTATTTTTCATTAACTATCTACGAATATCTCTTGTCTGCTACTTAGCTTTGACCTTAACATTAAACGTCTATAAAGCATATTTCGAAAATTCACTTTGATATTATTGAAGGCGAAAATAGAGAAAGGGAAAATGGATGCATTTCAGTGTTTTAATTTACTTCCCTCGCTAAAGAAGCTTTACTTAAAAAAAATTATAAAAAACAAATGCAAATTCGTCCACTATTAGAAGTTAGAATCATTTCAGAAACTCCGTTTATTAAACGTTTATTAAACGCTCTGTGCATTATATGGCTTGACTTTAAAATTGATCAATTCTTTTTCATTTGAACAACGTCTTATATCCCTAAGCATCAAGTTATAATAAAACTCATAATATATCTAATATACTATATATATGTACATATTTAAGTAATTAACTGGAGGAATGAACTCAGCGTCATGACCTCTTCTTGAAAGTTGAGTTTGAGTCTGAAATATATATATGTATATATTAAAACATACATACATATGTATATATACACCTCGTGTCATAATTATAAGCGCACCACCCATTGACAAATTTTAGCAATTTATCTTTTTGTTAATTAATTTTAGTTATGTATGTATACATATAATAAAATTGTAACAGCCCGATAGCTGTACATTATAGATATTAAAGAAAAATTACTATATTAGACCAACAGAAGCCAAATCAACAACTTTTAGAATAATTGTCTGTCTGTCTGTATATTTGTACACGCATCACTCGAAAACTAATATATGGAATTGATGGCAGTTTTCACCGATGCATTGTTAGAAGTCTAGCTTGAAATATAGAAAGAAACAAATTAGAGAGTTGCCACCTTATTAAAAATTACAGTTTAAGTAAATTTACAAGATAAAGCCAATATTGCAATAAGGCTACCAAAAGATAGAGGTTTAAGAAGGCTTACAATCGAAAATATTTTTGTTGAGGGTAGCCACCTATTTAACTAATTTATTTTTATTTAATTGATAAGATAAATGAAATATTTCAATATGGGTATCAAACTAAAGAGGTTTAAGAAAGCTTACTGCTAAAATATATTTGTTGCCACCTATTTGAAAAAATGTATTAGTTAAATTGATAAGATAAGGTAAATACTGAATTAATACGCCTAAGATTTAAGATTACATTTTCAGGATTACCAATACCCTTATTCATAAAGAATAAAATACGTTTCTTATATAAAAAATTTGTTTGAAAATCTCCCTTCATAAAGCTCTTCAAATCTATTTTATTGTTTAAAACTTTTAAGGTGCAGTAAAGCACGCCGGTATTTGATAGGTTTTTTTTTTTTTAAATATAGTTTATTCTTTACAAAGGTCGAATAAATCCAAGCTTCAAACTAAGTGCGATATTTAAAAAAATTCAACAAACTTTCGTAAAAATTTTGAGCTTTTTGAGTAAGCACTTTTGTAACCCACTCACTCGTAATATAATAAAGTGCAAGTTGATTTTAAAATTTTATTTTGTTGAAGGTGTTGCTCATTAATAATAAAAATTGTCAAAAATAAGTTTTAAGTCGCAGGTATCTCAAACTTGCACTTTACTTTTCTAAAATTGAATGGCTACAAAATTGCATACTCAAAATCTTTATAAGAAATTTTCGCGAAAATTTGTAGATTTTTTTAAATTGCACATGCTTTGAAACCTGAATTGGTTCGGTCTTTGTTAAAGAATAACTATATTTTTATAAAAAAAAAACTCAAATTAATTAAGAAAAAGATAAATTGTTGAAACTTGTCAGAATGTGGTGCGCTTATAATTATGACACGGGGTGTGTATGTACAGTTATGCGCTAAATGAAGTAACAAAGACTAAAAATTTGATGCGACATATTAAAATTTTTGCTACTGGGTTTACACAGGGCGTACTACATATACATAGATATGTACATAGACACCTAAATAGTATGCACCTACCCTACAAGACAGCTGAGTATCATATGAGTACTCATATTATCATTATCCCTAATCACAAAAGTGCTTATCAAAGTCCTCATTTTCGTTCAGGCCATGGGAAAAAATTGAGTACTTTCCCCTCAATGTTGTCATCAGAAAGTCCTCAGTACTAATAGTCAAACTACTCATTTATGCCATACTACAAAAACAAAAGTGTAAATGTGTGAGAATTTTTGCCTAAAGTGCTCAGCAATGTCTTGTAGGGTACTTACATATACATACATATGCATGTATACTTAAATATATAGCAATTTTCCTTTTGCCGGCTTTTCTTTTGTCGCTTTTTCTAGCTTGTAATATGTATTTTGCGGTATGTATATACATCTAGTTTTTGTTGTTGCAAACAAACAATTCCAACTTGACACTGGCCCTGTTAGTCTTACAATTGCTCGCGTGTTACGCATGGCTGCGGTTGACGGGCATTTTTTAGAACTCTTATTCAACATTTTTTCGTTCGTATTGAGTGAACAAAACAAAAGCGAAAAAAGTCCGATGCCCATAAACAACTCAGAATACACCCGTTCATGCTATACTACATTAGTTATATATGTACTTGTTTATTAAACTCAACAGGTATTATGAATTCCCTATTTCTTTGCGGTTTGTTGACTAAAGAAAGGTCTTGTAGAAAGCCACACACGTAAGGGAGCAAATCATTAGAGTAAAACGGGATGTTTTTAACCTATTTATAGTTGCTTAGTTGTTCATGAATGTTCGTATGCACAAATAAATAGTTTCACAGTTGGCTTATCAAGTAGTAGCGCAAGTACAAGCTCGACTTTATGTTCCAGTTGTTGCTTTTCGCTTGTATAGTTTCTTACATACATATGAGCCACTGGGCTACCTGTTAACGCTTAAATAATTTATTTCATTCAAGATTGTGTCTTATACATTTTAGTTTAGTGTGTGTGTTTCGTTAGTTTAAAAATTAAATTAGGTTATGCTTGGTTGATTGCGGTAATGAATCCCAATATAGATTTTTCTCACTACTTTCATGCTTATGGAAGAGGTGCAATCGATACTTACATATACATATGTATACATATATATGTATGTATTTATACATACATACTTTTCTTTATGTTAATTCATGCTTATACGATACTCTGCTTCAATTCCACATTTCGGCTCAATTACATGTTTCTTGCTTTTAGGTTTTAACACTTACAAGTATGCATAATGAATGATTAATGATCTCCAAAAGAGCAACAAGTGCATTTAATATTATCTCGAAAACTAACGTATAATTATTTTTGTTTTAATACCTTGATTGTATGAATAATCAATAAATTCTGTTAATTTCCATGCTTTATGTTTTAGGCTCTCGTAGCTTCAACTTTCATTATTTTCACTTTCCGATGTTCCCCACAACTAGTCTCTAACGGCTAGTCTAAAAATAGGATATTTCGCAGTGCCTGTGATATTTTTAAACAAAAATTGATTGGAAAGCGTGCTGAAAACTTAAAAAAATAATGATGCAGCTCGATTCTCTATACCCGAAATAGTATGAAAACGTTAAGTCCGACCGTGTCTCTGAAAAAAAAAAAAAAAAATATCACAGTGAAATTACGTAAACATCCAGAATCACGGTCAACGATTAGAAAAGTTCTTAAAATAGACAGATAGGTGCCATATACATATATGTCTTTGCTTTTCCTGGTTATATTTCCTTACCAACAATGAATCGTTTTGTTTCTAATCTAAAAAATTTTGCCAGATGTTACTCTCGTTTTCGCTCAAAGAGCAGACAGCCTTCTTGAAGCTGACAGCTTTATTTTTTTTTGTATATGTATTTGCATAACCGGAATATGGTATGAGGAACATATGTATACAACTTTTCTTATCTTCATATGACGGAGTTCTGCCAAGAATTTTTTTTCGAACGTTAAAAATTTCTAAATTTTCGGTATTTTAAAAGTTTAAGTTTTGAATATCTTAAAAACTGTTGTAGTTGGGTCTGATCTCATTTTGAATGTGATATTTGGGATATTTAAAAAATACATTAAAGGAATCGAAAACAAAACAATTACAGAATTTCGAGATTTAAATGTTAATAAAGCAAAAACTTATACAAATTATGGATTTTTTTTTTATATTTACAAGATTTTGAAATTTTCAAAAAAGGCGTTTTTGATGATATGATTTTTTGAACAAATTTTTTTTTGCAAACTCCCAAAACTTTTTTTTTCAAAGTTCAAAATTTGTAGATATCTTTAAAAAATCAAAACACCTTCTTGGATCAGTTGGAGGTAATGTATAAAAAATTTATCCAAATTCTTTATAAGTTTTTCTTTATTTTTAGATCTTTTTTAAATATATATTTTTCTTATGGCTGTAATTATCACCTTCAAAATGAGATCGTAACTATAGAAAATTTGATAACTTGCCTAATTTCGATGATTTTCGATAACTGTGCGATTGGGGGGCTCGATACACGTCCATAACTCAAAAATGTATGTGTCGATATAAATCGATACCTCAATAAACTTTGGATAACTCTATAAATTTCGATAAATCCATAGTTTTCGAAAGCTATCGAGAAATTTCGATAACCCGTTACGTTCTGGTAAGACGATAAGATTCGATAAGCAGTGATAACTCGATTAACTTATATTTCGATAACTCGATATATTTTAAAAATTCCAAAAACTTTGATTCGATAAATTGACACATTTCATTAAATCAGTAATTAGCGATAGCTCTATAAGTTGAAAGAACGAACTGGATGCATTACGATAACTCGATAAATTTCGTCAAATCTATAAATAATGATAGTTCAATAAATATCGATACCTTCATAAATTTCATTAATTTGATAAATATTTATAATCCCATACGTTTTTAGAGCTCGATAACTAGCCTTAACAACTCAATAAACGATGCTCAAATTGGATAACTCAATAAACATGGATAACCCGATAAATTTCGATAACTATAAACTTTGATGATTCGATAAATCTTTCGATGATCAAATGTTATACGACTGAATTTATTCCGATTCCTATAAAAAATTTCAATAAATTTTCTTACACTTTCAGTTAATTTAATGCTTATCTTATTCATGTGTGTCTTTTTCTTAAATTTTGCATTAATTTTTTTGTCTTAAATACATATACGGAAATTTTTAACCGACAATTTGGCCGTAATTTTCAACCAATTTCGAAACCATAAAAACCTCTCCTCATCTGCAGAGAAATACTATTTCAATAGTGTTATGGTTTTGGAATCGACTCGACAGAATCGCCAAACGACAATATTTATGTTAGC
This sequence comes from Rhagoletis zephyria, assembly GCF_001687245.7. Taxonomy (NCBI): domain Eukaryota; kingdom Metazoa; phylum Arthropoda; class Insecta; order Diptera; family Tephritidae; genus Rhagoletis; species Rhagoletis zephyria. The sequence continues at coordinate 586 of NW_016164033.1, read as the reverse complement.
GTATTAATATATAGATAACAAAAAGTATCCATAACGGCCCCTGGTTATACAAAATTATATTTTACACAAATGCACAAATTGCCAAATATTCAAAAAACCACAACTAGGCATCTGGCTTGACCATATTTGCTTATTTAACTTATGGCGCCACCACCGCACAAGGTGCCGAACGACAAAGCGAACACCAAACAACAATTTTAATTTAATCGCCTTTAATGAACATTAAATAAATTTACGATTTGCTTGCTGGCTGCGCAAGCAATTTGAACTTAATTTGACACAATATTTAAAACAAACACAAATATTAAATTTTGTTTGTTTTTTTTAGAGCATTTTCGCATACCCACGATCAAACTAATGCGATGATTTGGAGGCCTAAAAGATTTACTTGTGGCAATTTGCTAACTTTCAATCAGTGAATATGTATGTACTTAACAAACAAATAGCGCATCTTAATTTTGAATGTGTTTTAGGCTTTCGTGATTGCGTTCAGTCAATGCCGTATCAGCGAAAAAATATTATCATTGAGTATGTACATACTCGTAGAGTAGATACATAAATAAATATTAGTCATTATTGCATTGAT
>NW_016164032.1:15077-33631 GCF_001687245.7 Rhagoletis zephyria | reverse complement strand
GTTTTGGATGTTAAGGTCCGAGAAGACTCGTCTAATGTTGCCACCTATTTTTTTTGCATCAGGGTTGCCACGCTTCTATGTAACGGAAATTTTTATTTTGTTAATTTCAATCAACATGTTTTTATGCATACACAGTACATATACGCTCAAGATATGTACCATTCATCCAGCGTATTTCGGAATAGGGTTGCCACCTAAATTGTCGAGTAAGGAATTTACTTAATAGAAATCCTATTTTTTTTTTTGTTTATTTCCAAAATATTTTTTTAAAGCTATCCAAATCTTGAGAACTTCTAAAAGTAAATGCACTCCGGGCAAAGCTCGGTCAACCTGGTACTTTTTCAAAAGTAAATAAATATTGCCGTGGAATATGTTCCTACACCAGTCTTCTCGAATGTATATATTCATTTCTAAATGTGTATAAAAATTGTAAAATTCGAATTTTGGTTTCGCAAAATCTCGTCATCTTATAATCAATGTAAAGAACATTTTTACCGTTTAGTGGTCACATTTTGTAGTATCTTAAACTTTTAAAATTAAATAATCGTTAAATTTCAAAACTTACAAAATAGCTGCGCCAGATCTTCTGCATGCAGCAATTTTTTTTATTTGGTGGCACACTTTTGAAACTTTGAAGATATTTTTCATTGCCTCTAATATGAACATTCTGTCTGAAAACTTGCTAATGTTGTTAAAAAAATAACAATTATAATTTTTTCGAGGGACAACGAAAAAATGAGTAATTACGGTACGTTTTAGGGCTAAAATTGTTTAAATTGTTCAATTGCTTCATTTATTTAACGTCTTTCTGGAACTCCATTGAAGGGATCGAAATGAATTCAGTGATAAAAATATTTATAGTTTATAGGTATCGAATCCATGTCGAGTTATCCATGTTTATGGAGTTATCGCAACGTATCAAATTCTTCAAATTGATCAATGTTAATTGAGTGGTCGTCACACAAACTTAGTTGTCGAAATTTGCGGATAGTTATCGAGCAATAAAAATTTATGGGTTGATAATCCCATTGCCAATTTGCCAAGTTTAGGAAATTTATCAAATTATCGATATTTATTGAATTATCAACTTATCGAGATAGCTATATATATGAGTTTAATAAAATTTGTCGATTCATCGAATCGAAGTTTTCGGAATTTACAAAATATATCGAGTTATCGAAATTTCAAGGTTATAAGGGTTTATCGAGTTATCACTGCTTATCGAATTTTATCGTTTCGACAGAGTATATCAAGTTATCGAAATTTTTCAATTGCTTTCGAAAACAATGGAGCTGTTAAAATTAAGCGAGTTATCGAAATTTATAGAGGTATCCAATTGTAGATATGTATTATAGAATAGAATTATAGAAATTTGGTGACAAACTGGAATGTCTGCTGGTCAATTTCAAGTCCTGCCAAAGTCCTCCAAACATCTTCAAAGATAGGGAAGCATCATTCATTTGAGAACCATTTTCTCCTAGAGCAGAGTGTTTGTGTTCTGATAGGTGGCGCAAGGATCAAGAGCTATCCAATAAATGATCAGATTTGCTTCATATTTAGTACACATATTTGTAAAATAAAGTTTTGTGTATATGGGTAGCCCAATGGAAAATTATTGGGCTTTGTCCCATTCTTGACATAAAATTATGTGATGGAAATATAATATTTTGTTGTAAACTTTTGAGGTACTTACTTAACCTCGACCAATTTTGACGAAAAGAAAGACGAGTTTATGTTGAGTTAAGACCAACATATTCAAAAATCGTATTTACAGTCTGAATGTCAACATATTTGTCATTGGGGTAATGTTAGGCAACTCATCTGTACGCACAAATACAATTGTATACTAGGGTGGGTCGAATTTTTCGAACAAAAGATTTTCGACAAATCGCATAGTATTTTTGGATGCTATTTATAGATAATTCTAAGAGAAAATTTACAAGAAACTATAAGTCGGAAATGTATTTCTAGCCTATGGACAAAGCTTATTTACATAACTTAGAATGTTATGCGGGATGATATTGTTCGGTTGAGGCCCTTAACAAAAACCTTAAAATTCTTCTTCAGTGAATTTAAATCTCTCACTTTCTTTATTTTATTTTACGCACAAAAAATCTAATTATTTTAAGTAATCCTGATGACAGCTTTTTTTGAGAATAATTTTAATTTAAGGCTTTTCTATGAATACTAGAACACCTAAAAGCCAATAATTGCTCAAATGAAATGTTAATTTATATTTAAAAAATCATTGTATTTCCATTTACATTCCCGTTAACTACAAAATTACGCTCCAACAACCATCAGTCCACTTCGCTTTCAACGCTCCGCTTTGTTTTCCTGCGAAATTTATGCACCGCTAACGCATAAATCTACTTACGAAAGCAATTCGCAGACAATCAATGAAACATTTGAACACATAAACTGTGCTCCTTTAAAATCCACTTAAATATGCAAATCTCTCAGCAGTCCACCACGTCAACTTCAATTGCATATTGGCACCATTAACTTCATTGGCATAAACTTCTTTGGCAAGCCATAAAAGTACATTTAGAACAATAACAACTGACGACTTCACTATTTTACATATTTAGCAACAACTAAATAAAATATGTAAAAGCTGGGTTAACTCTAGACGACAGCTGGTCTGCAAACACCAAAAACAAAATGGCAAATCGCATAATGAGGTTCAAAGAATACGCTGAGCGTTAACGCGAGATTTCGAGAATGCTTAACCTTCAGCGGTAACTGCACTTTCTGTAGCTAATATTGAAGGTAGTATACATATATGTATGTATGTATGTAAGTATTTAGGGATATAGATACTTTTTTTCTTTTTCAAACCATAATCGCTCTGCTGATACCGAGTTGTAGTTAAGACTTTTGGCCATCGCTTACTTTTTTTGGCCTATTTCATTTTACTTATAGGCACTAACATTGTAAACATACATACATATGTATACAGATACATACATATGTACTTAGAGGCTAAGCAGTGAAATTCTTTCTTTACAAAGTTTCTTAAGGGGTTTCTTTACATTTGCTGCAAAAAAAAAAAACTTACGTCTCTCGCGATTTTGTTTTTCTACACCAATGTTTTATTCCATTTCGCCTGCTGTGGTCGCCTGACGACTATTCTTTGTATGCATTCCGCTAGCTTGTATAAATAATCAACTTAGCATAATTTACGGAGTTCACGCTCGGTTTGCTTACTCCTGTCGATAAACCGTGTGCTGCAGTGCAGTGCAACTGGACGTTGCGCTTATGTGTGTGTGTGTGTGTGTGTCTAGAAGTTATGTATTCACTTGGCAAGCTGCTGCGTTTGCTTTATTTGCTGCCAAAGTCAACACATTTATACAATTTACTTGAGAAAAATGCATAAGTAAATCAGATTCTTGCTGCACTTTCAACTGAGTTGATTTCATTTTCAGCTTTTGCATTTACTCGTTTTGTAACACACCTTTGTTATACGAGTAAGTAGCGGCTGCCTGTGATTTTTGTGCTGGAAGAGATATTTATGTACACTAGTAGTTCCAGTTACTGTCGAAATTCGAACGTTCTTCTAGTTTTTAAGACCCTTGAAGATGTTTGCTAACTTAGTACGTCATTTAACTTACCGGGAAATCTCCTGCTTTGGAACTAAAGCGCAACTTCAATTTTTTATATCTTTGAAGTTCTTTAGCGGGACTTCGAATATACTCAATATATACCAGTTTTTCGATAAATTTTGATAATGTGAAACCTATTGGTTTCAATTTAAAAAACACTAAAATCGATTAACTCAACAAAATTCGATGCCTCGACTAATTTCGATAAATTTTAATAACTGTGCATTTCAAGGGCTTGCTAGATTTGAACTTGGGCTTAAAACTTTAGATACCTCTATAAATTTCGATAACTTGGTTAATTTTGAAAGCTACTAATTTTTTGAAAGCTATCGACCAATCGATAGGCAAACTTATATAGCTTTGAAATTTCGATAACTCGATACATTTTGAAAATTTCAAAAACTTCTTATTATATCGATAACACATACGATAACTGTGTCGACAAAACGTTTTATTTTTCCAAAAAGAGTTGCCACCTCTTAAAAAAATTGATTTCAAATTATTTATAAGTTAAATCAACTACTACAACATACATATCGGTGTTCATATGGATTAGTAGCTTATGTCAAAAGACTTGTTTTAGTATAATGCGGCATTCGCAGCATACGATTGCGAATGACTCGCTGGCGCCGAGCCTTTGAAGTACTTGTGGCAAATAAACGTGCAAGAAATAGTTCCGATACTCAAAAAATTCCCTGCCATTTAAAGGATAAAGGGAATGCCGCATTATACTAAAGCCAGCTGCTCGACATAAGCTACTATTGCATACGAACATATGTATGCACCTGTTTAAAAAGTTAAATTAAATTTATGCAGTAGGTAAATAGATATCAATCTAAAGGGCTTTGAAAAAAACTGTTTGTTCCCAAACAACCTGTAGGTGGGTTGCCACCTGTTTGAAAAATTAAATTCAACTTGAATTAAGGGAATTAGATAATTTAAATATGTGTTCTAATACGGGTGTCAGAAGAAAAATTATTAAAAAAGTTTTAATTTGAAAATATTTTTAACAGTCTTACCACCTGGTTTAAATACCAGCGAGTCAAGACGAAGGCGCTGGATTGTGATCCTTTTTCTTCGCCAATTGACCTGGTAATTAATTAAATGTTGTGTATTTCTTTTAATGTTCCGCATTTGTCCCGTATTCGAAATCAGGCGTTGGAACATCGACTCCGTCTTCATCGTCTACTCCACAAGTTTTCTTGCTGCTACCATTAAGTAGGGTGTACAAATGTTCCCTCCATAGGTCAGCCCCTTCCACACATCGGTCACCAGGTCGTCATGGTTGTTCTTACAGGAGGTCACTCTGAGCTTGAAACCTTTCGTAAGTCGCCTAACTCGTTGGTAAAGCTTTCGAACGTTTTTCCTGTCCACCTGGATTTCAAGCTCTTCGCACCCACGAATTCCATGATTATATTTATTAGCGAAATAGCGCTTTACACTACCACCCGGTAGGACCAAATATTTCTAAGTTTGCCAGCGATCAATAAAAAAGGGGGAATTGTTTTCTATTAAAAAGTTAATAACAAACCTTTCTTGCATTAAATTCATCAAAACATTCAGCAATTTTGGCATTGCAATTTTTAAGTGATTTCTTTCAAACAGAAAATATGTGTAGTATATCATTTTAGAACATCAGATTATGCATTTTGCTTATGGAAGTTTTCTTCTATCTAATTCAATTCGGTGTAGTTAGAGAATGTATTTGTGGTTGGGTGAATATTGCGATACAAATACAAAATTGTATTGTAAACATTTTCACACACATATGTACATACATATGGTTGTTATACGCAACATTCAATTACAGGATGACAGCTTATTAGCTCCACTCATGCTTTCCGTAGTCATTTGCTTTCGCATATACGAATACTATTTCTGCATGCACGTGCTTACAGCTTCTCTAAACCAGCGTTACGGATTCGTATTCTCATGTTTCCATATCATTTTTATACCCGAGCGCACTTGTGCACAAGGGTATATTAATTTTGTTCACATAACGGTTGTTTGTAACAGCCAAAACGAATCGAGATAGATATAGACAAATGTATACATAAATGCTCAGAATGAATAGAGAGATCGCTTAAGCCATGTCTGTCTGCCTGTCCGTCTGTTCGTCAGTCCGTCCGTCCGTGTACACGATAATTCGAGCAAAAATTGAGATATCTCAACAAAATTTGGTATGTAGGCTTCTGTTAATCCAAAGTAGGTTGGTATTGAAAATGAGCGAAATCGGACTGTAACCACGTCCACTTCCCATATAACGGTAATTTCCAGAAATCCGAAAACTGCGATATTTTAGTAACTACTGAATATAATTCACTCAAAATTTATATTTACAATAATTTTCAGACGAAAAATAAGAATATTATAAATTTTTGGAAAATGGGCATAGCCACGCCTACTTATGGTTACATGTGTATATGTTGATAACCGCTGCACCAATTTCTTCCAAACTTGGCACAGTTGTTGGCCTTGGTGCAGCATATCAAATGGCCGAAATGGCTAATTTATTCCAAATGGATGCTTGCAACAATTCTTTACCAAGAAATACGTTTATGATAAAATTTTGGAAAATGGGCGTGGCACCGCCCACTTNTGGCTAATTTATTTAAAATTTTGGAAAATGGGCGTGACACCGCCCACTTATGATCCCATATATGTATCTCTGTAACCGTTCTACCAATTTGTACCAAACTCGGTATGGTTATTGTGCTTGCCACATAGACAAAAAACTTTGAAAATAATTGAGATCGGACTTAAATTACAGCCGCTTTTCATTTAACGGTAAATTTCAGTAATGCTTGAAACTTAAATATTTCGAAATTTAAGGACACTAATTTACTCAAAATTGATACACCCCGGCTTACCATCTATCGGTAGGTTTCGGAAAGGTGAAAAAACATATATTTAATACTTGCGCCGGGTATTTAATGTTCGGCTCCACCCGAACTTAGACTTTTGTTACTTGTTTTACCATCTATTTGCGTATAGCTGCCTGCATACATACACACAAATATGAATGTGACTTGTTCCACTACCTTATCGTCTTCTTCACGTTTTTATAAGTGACTTCAGCTAATGACAAAATTACTATGCATAACTGAAAACAAGCCACAAACTCGTACATGTATATTTACACTACTTTACTAAGTTTTACATTTTACACGCAAGTATCACCGAAGCATTTATTAGCAACGATTTTCCCTTTCTTCCTGCCTCCATATGCGACATTTTCTAATAGACAAGCGTACAAGATCTTTAGCGCCAAAAACGAACCAGTCCGATAGATACCATGTAGATCCCCACCAGTCCAAAATCAGTGAAATGTGGTACTTTTAAAAAAAAAACTATTTTATTTCGCTTTTTCCATTAGAAATCAATATTTAAGGCGATGAATTTAGAACTGGTTCGGAATTAAAGAAAAAGGGATGCAGCAGGCGCTAGGTTTACTTTACATAGATATGTGTTTGGCGGCTTTTTCGTTCAAATGCACCGTCATTCTGCACTTCGCAGATACTTTTTCATAGTTTGGTAATACAAAACAAAAATTTGTGTTAACATATTAACACCTTGGGACCGTCCGGAATCTAACCAAAAACAGCGAGCATCTCTGCAAAGTCAGCTACAGCCAAAGGTATGTAAACGTACATTTCTTACAATCATTCCAACAAACTTAATTTCAAATTGAAAAAAGCATTTCTTTGAAAATAATTTAAAATCCCACACAGAAGAACCGAAAAGATCGAAAAATTATGACACTTCTTTCGTTCGTCTGTCTATTTTAGAACTGGTTCGGAAATATCGAATTTAGAACTAGTTCGGAACTATCGAAAAAGGGATGTAGCGGGCAATTGACACTTCTTNAACCGAAAAGATCGAAAAATTATGACACTTCTTTCGTTCGTCTGTCTATTTTAGAACTGGTTCGGAAATATCGAATTTAGAACTAGTTCGGAACTATCGAAAAAGGGATGTAGCGGGCAATTGACACTTCTTAGGACATCGCCATGTTAAATTCGCCAGTTGTTTGCATGCAAAAGAGATTTATCGGGAACCAGTACTGGGTCTAAATGTAGTAGTAGCGCACCAGTTCAGAACTAGAAATTTTACCCACATGGCATGTATGTACGTAAGTATGTATGTATGTGAGTGTAGTTTCATATCTTCAAATATGCATATCCGCATTTTTGTAAGTGTAAATATCTGAGAGCAGCAGCTCATTTGTACTTGGCATAGTTAGCTGTTAACTACATATTTTCGGGTTGTCAGTAACATCATTTGCTATCTCTTAACATTTTTCAACTTCCTTTCCATGCAGATGGTTTGCGCCGCTGCTTTGTCATACTTTTTTACCATCTTTATTTGCTTACATTATTTCTTCTTACATGTGACAACTTCATTAGCATTAACAGCGGAACGTGTTACATGCACTTTTGACTTTCATCTCGGCACGTGACTTTGTGAGCACAGCTGTTGCAAATGTTGTGGTTGCGAAGCGGAGCGCTCTTAATTATTAGTTCTAGGTAAATTTTTAAATATTATGCAACTAGCAAATAAGTATATTGATATGCATTCTCTGGTAAGAAAATCTTAATTGCAAGTACAAATAGTTCACCTGGGTAAGGATATACAAATACCACAGAAGTATCGATAATTTTCATGTCATAATCAAATTAATGTAAAACTTAATGAACAACGCGATTTACTTGGCTCAATAAAAGCTTACTTGCTTAGTTTATTGTTGGACTTCAACAACAGCCGCACAAATAATGCTATAGAATTATGCCAAACTTATTTGAGTATCTTGGTACCAGGAAATTTCTAGATTCATGCATAGGTACAGATTAGGTATTATATGAGTTAGATAGGTTTGAAGTAAAACTACTTTTGTGGCATTAATTTTTGTGGAACATTTTAGCTCATTATTTCTCAGCACTGTGGGTCGCTTTGACCCTTATTTGGATTACATATTTTTTTCACAACCCTCTCAGTGTTAGCATCAAATGAAAGGCGTTGACTAGTGGATCACAATACACTATGAAAAAATTCCGGATCCAAGATGGTGGCCCCCACAAAATGGCGGATAGCATATTTCTTTCAATCCCCTCAATATGCGTATCAAATGATAGATCTTCACAAGTAGAACACAGTGAATTTTAGAAAAAAAAGTGCAGAATCATGGGGTTTAGGCAGCAAATACATTACAATAGAAATCTAGACACCAATAGTGAGAGATGCAACTTGCATAGTCTCAAGAGCTCCCCAGCCCGCCTCCGGTCTACCCGTGGCCAGAAGGATTTCGCCACCCTGCATTCCACGCCCATCTGTCCAGAAGCCGACGACACAAGGTCGAGGGTTCCCTGAGTTGCCTGCTCATCGGTTAAGCAGTTACCAGCGATTTCGCTATGATCTGGAACCCGAATAAGCGTAATAGCGAAATAATCACATGCCGGCGACAAGGAAGTCAAATACTCCTTCAACGTTCTCAAACGCACCGTCAAGGATCCCAGAGCCTTGATAGCTGCATAGCTGTCATAATAAATGTTCTCCTCCTTATCGCGGCCACCTCAGTCTAGAAGACGCTGCAGTGAATCGGTAGCCTAAATTTCAGGTTGATGGTTGATGGAGAGTTCTTCGCAGAAGACTCCCCCACCCATCTTCTTATTCAGCTTATATCCCTCTGTGAACAAGTTTACAGATCGCCGATTCCAGTTACTGCATCCCTCCCAGTCCTCTCTCGCTGGTATGTGGTGGTAAAAGATACATTCGAATGCAGAATCCGCGTGCAGTGGTCTGTCCGAGTCGGTTAGAACCCGAAGCCTTAAAGCGAAGCCTTAAAGCGAAGCGAACTTAAATCCCATCCCAGTTAGTCTTACTGAGGCGCGTGCAGCGACCCCCTGCCAACTTTATCTATGGGCACAATATTTAACATGGCATTAAGCGCAAGAGTAGGTGTGGTTCGAAGTGCCCCACTGATGCCAATTAAGGCGGTTCTTTGCACCCTCTCCAGCCCCTTGACTATGAGGGCCTTCTCAAGTGCGTTCCGCCAGACGAGTACCCTATATAATAAAATTGGCTTGATTACAGTTTCATAAAGCCATTGAACTAATTTCGACGAAAGACCCAGCGTTTGCCAATGGCCCCTCTATAACTATACAAGGCTACTGTGGCTTTCTTGACTCTTTTCTCTACGTTAGGCTACCAGGAAATTTTACGCTGCCCTTGTCTGCCGCAGCAGTTCTATTGCAAAGCTGCTTGTTTAGGGAGTTAACTACAGCCTCAGGCCAAAACATTATTAAAATCCCCCTCAATACCAAGGCAAGCACCGACCGCGAATTCCTTCTGTGAGAAGATCTGCTCAATATTCTCAATGACCGTGTGTAAGGTCATTTCAACAGACCTGGCCTTGCATAGGCATGGTGATCCAAGGAAAGGCGCTCCCTGAGGATCCCGCTTCCTAAGTGCAGATCGATGAGCCACTCCAGCGTCTTCAAAAGAAACGAGGAGAGACTTAATGGCCTGAAGTCCCAGAGTGACACATGAGAAGCTTTACCCGCCTTGGGAAGGAACACCACTCTGACCATCCTCCCCCGCAGGCCCCGGTATATGACCCCTAGCCAATAAGCCCTCGAAAATAGCAGCACAACACCTCCTAAACTTATTTCAGTTGGACTGGTATTATGCCGTCTGGGTCCGGGCCTTAAAGGCGCTAAGGTTAGGTCTAGAATCTTCCGGTATTTGTAGTCAACAGCCTGCTATTTTGGCTAACTATATAACGATTGAAATGCTGTTTCAAGTTCTATAATCATTTCTTTTCCGCAAAAGAGGCAGCCTTAGTTTTGGACGCGTGGCTTTGCCGAGGCTAATATGATTCATTCTTCATAGGCATTAACAGCAAAGAAAAGCTTAGCTTGCCTGCTTCAAAAAGCATGAACTTACCGATATAAAGTTTTTTGTTGCAGAAGCGGCTCCATATCTCAGACTGCCACATACCTTGAGTGGAAAAGAGCTCCAGTGGCTTTGGTACGGATGAAAAGGAGCGTAGAAAAAAAGCCAAGAGCGTAAAAAGTCTAAATTTAACAAACCAAAAACAATACGCGAAATCTATATTTATTTGATTATTTATTTACATACATAAATATGTTAAATTTTATAATTTGGTTATAATGGCGTGCAATGAGATTATATAGTAATAAAAATTTAACATAATAATTTCACATATTTTAACAGTTCACAGCGTTTAAACTCTGTTAAACCTAGGAGAATTCTACTCATCTTAAATAAATTTCCAAAACTTATACGCATACTTAAATTATAAGGGACTACGCCTAAATAAATTTTATATATATGTACACTCAATTATACCTATGGTACATATGTTCAACTTTGTTCAAGAAACTTAATTTACATATTTAAATTTTCTATTACCAAATTCGAGCTTATGTGATACATATGTATGTATTTCATTTTGATTTTTCTTTAAATGACGAGAAAATGAGCAACACAAAGATGAATACAGAAAGCGATTATGTATTATATGAAGATCTAAATACATATAAAAACTTAGAATTTATATTATAAGTGAATTTAGCAAAGAGTGTGCAAGAATACGCAGACACTATCAATAAAAAAAGTACAATTACATAAACACAGAACGTAGTCAAAAATATAAATTACACCTAGCGGATCCCAGTTTAATTTTTAGATTACCGAAAATACTAACCAACGCCGTTGACAGATCGCCTTATACGCGACGACGATGATTTGACTGCTCTCTACGAATCTGTTGCTGCTTGTAGACGAACAGCGGTCGGAAGAGGATGGCACGACGTGGACGTCCTACTAGTGGTGCGGCGCCAGATGCAGCCACAGCAGTGACAGGCGACAACGAAACATCTAATGGCACTGAGAGGGGTGCATCATTGGCAATAGCACGTCGTGGTCTCACATACGGTCGGAAGAGATCAGCTTTGGTAGCATCACGACGATACAGTGTACTCAAGAAGTCAAAGTATTGTGGCGAGCGCAGACTTTCCGGCTGTCGGAGTGGTGAAGCAAAATAAAAAACCTTTGGTGTCTCCACATCCAAGTAATTGTTTACGCCTTCTTGCGCCTGGACGTAAAGTGGAACGACAATGCAGAATGCAAAAACGAGCAACTGTAAAAAAATAAAGAAAATTTTAAGTGATGGAAAATTTGAGATTATCTTATTAAGTAATTTTTTTTAATAAGCTAACATTAAAATTAAATATTTAACGCAAAATATTTGTGAATGAGATTATATAAGTAAGTATAAAGATCGAAAATAAAAAAAGATCGAAATAAAAAAAAGTAGATTTTTGAATCGATTCAAATCGAAATAAAAATAATCGATGGTGGGAATCGTCAAATAATAAAACGATCCTCCAATATCGTATATATGTGCATATATATATACATGTATATGTCTATATCTATCTCTTTTTTATTTTAAATGGCACTCAATTTATTACTGAAACCAAACGTACGACCAAATATTTGAAATTTTATTTTTGTGCATTTTTAAACTTAGGCGCATAAAATAGCTCGTATAACGGTATAAATTGCAAGCATGCTTCGCAGAAAGTTGAAAACTGCAATAGATTAGAGCTGTAAAATCCAATGGGCAAGACAGAAAAATAAAAAACAAAAAGCAGCTGTTTCTTCCAACCAGTATTTCGGCCATACCTTAATCGGCATATTTTTGCATAAATATAAAATAGTGAACACGTTTTACTTATTTTTTATTTTTTATTTTTTTTTTTGGCTATGAATACAAATCAGGTTTCGACAGCTTTTTAATAGATTTTAATGCCCATTTTTCAAGATAATTCAAATTTTCTATTGTTTGCGCGTATATATGCCTTACATATACATACATATGTATGTATGTCGAAGCGCATTTCTATATAAAAATATACAAGCTATTAAACTTTATTGTTTTTGCAAAGTCAGACAATGTTTCCTAATATCAACGAAAACGTCATGACGTATGCGGATTTGGCATAAACTTAGCTTGTTTAACAAGCGACTCAAAAAACTAAATAAATTAAGCAACTTTTTGAAATATTGTTTTAATCGATATTGACGCCATTGTCAAATTAGTTATTCAACGCAAATAAATTAAATTGACGCGAAGAATTTAAAAAAAAAACTCTTTGAGTAAAAAACAAAACCTAAACATGTGCATACATACATATGTATGTACATATAGTTCAAAAATTTCACAGACGCACGAATGCCAAATTATCGCAATATCCCAAGTAAGCTGTGGACAAAAGAAAAATTTAATATTTTGCCAAATTTGGTTACGGCAACTTATTCTAGTGCCAGGCGAGCAACTATACCTACATAGTTATGTATGTACGTACTAGGGTTCTCGATTACTCGCTTTTTTCGGGAACCAGCTTTATTGGTTGCTCTCAAAGAGGAACCTTTACCGATGCGAAAAAAATTCTTCTCAGTCATGAAGTAATATAAATGAAAAATAAAAATAAATCTCCTTCGGTTGTATATGTTCATTACCTATGTAAGTGCAACTTAACTTGTACTTGATCATTAATCTCTTATTGAGGCAGGTTGTGCAATCGATACATCCACCTATCCGGGAACCCCGATAAAAATATCCCACTACCCGGATACCCGTATAAATAAAACCTCCTGTCCTAGTACCTGGACAATAATAACCCGCTACCTATGTAGGTACCCAAATAAATATTGCCCTCTAAGCGGTTATCGGGAATAAGATAACCTGCTACCCAGATATACATACATATATTAACCTCTACAAGGATAAAAATACCTGTACACAGATAAAATCTGCCCTGCGTACATCGGATAGAGACAACCATCTACCCGGGTCCCGGATAATTGTAGACATCTATCCGGGTACCCGGATAAAAATAACAGCCTACCCGGGTACTCGAATAATGATAACCGCCTACCCGGGCACTCGAATAAATATAACCTTAATCCGGGTACCCAGATAAAGATAACCTACTACCTGCGTACCCGGACAAATAAAGCCCGCTATTCAAATACCCGGGTAAAGATAACCTTCTGCTCGGTTACCGGTATAAAGATAACCGCCTACTCGGGTAAAAATAACCCCATATCCGAATACCTTTCTAAAGATAACCCACTAACCCACTAAAGATAATTCTGTACCTAGGTACTCGAATAAAGCTATCCGGGTACCCGGATATATGTGTATTAGCCTTTACCGGGGTAATTCATTACCCCCAGGTGTATGGAGTATGTTCCAAATTACATGAAGAACCAGACAGAATAACTGACCCACTTGTCGCCATTTACAACAAAATTGAAAAATACAAACGATTACGAATAAATCTCCTAGGTAAATTTCGAGACTTATTTCTTGAAATTAAATGTAAATCTTAGTTGCAAACTAAAATAATATAATACTATATAAATATCTCTCCAAAAGAAATCTTTCGAGACCTGGTATTTAGACAAATATCTAGTTCAATTTTCACCAAAAATAAATATTTATTTAGATCTTTTAGTTGCTGGTGTACTATGAATAAACTAGGGTTCAAACCGGTTTATAAAAATTAAATCAATCACCCTAGTAAGTTCATACATATGTATACTTCGAACACGTTCTACGCATATGTAATTCTAAGATATATGATGTCGATTTAATCTTTCACGAAATCCACATGGTTTCCCACCATTAAACTATTAAGCATAATCAATTTCGAAACTCACCGTTGACGCGGATTTCGCCAACATTTTATTAATAGCCTAATTTGCATTAAATATTTGCCGCTTGTTCATCAAATTAAAACAATTAATTTGCGTCTGCTTTTATAAGGAAAAAAATACCTCAAGAATCACGATTTTTAGTTGGCAACATAACTACTTAGTTGTTAAAAAGAAAAAAAATTGGGTTGGGCTAAGCCGCATGCATAGTTAGTTATTATTGTCTAACTAACTAAAAGCTACTACCAATTTTAAGTGGGTAGGAACATCGCTTGTCACAAATGCAGGAGGAAGCTCCAACTTTTCCCTCATATATGTATGTATGTACATTGTAAGTCACGAAATTTGTGGTATTACACTGAGGGAAAAAAATATTAAAATCAAATAGAAACGTAATTGATCTTACTATAAACGTCAACAAAAGTACTGTATATTGGTAAATATTCAATTCAATTACGCACATACTAAAATGACCGCGTTCATTCTAAAAGAGCATCCGTGAAGTGAATAATCAGACGAAAACTAAAAAAAAAAAAATATTTATCTTGCATGTTGCATGCAGTGGAATTCGAACCCTGACCATCTCTGGATATCAACAAATTGTGGCATGCATCTTTGCGCACTCAGCTACACCCAGGCATATAAATTTGCTTTCAAATGTTGAATATCCATCAACACCACAGCACGCGACTTGTACGGATAAACATGTACTATATATGTATGTGTGTGTTGTCGCCG
Source organism: Rhagoletis zephyria (assembly GCF_001687245.7). Classification (NCBI taxonomy): domain Eukaryota; kingdom Metazoa; phylum Arthropoda; class Insecta; order Diptera; family Tephritidae; genus Rhagoletis; species Rhagoletis zephyria. The sequence continues at coordinate 18,542 of NW_016164032.1, read as the reverse complement.
CTCTCAGAGCGGCGCTCTGCATGCTTGGGGTGCGTATGTACACTTACATATCCATACTCAGATGTCAACAGTCAAATACGTGCGTAATAAATTTTGTATGAAAATATTATTTTTAAATTCGAACATTTTTAAACGATAATCAAATATAAAGTATTCATTTTTACTATGCATTATTTCCCTCAGTGTATGGTGGTAATTGTTTGCTTAGATGTATGTACGTGTGAGTATGTATCTTACAGGGTTATCACTGCTCACCGTCTGTATAATTATGCTAATTTAAACGCTATTAATTTCTGCTCAGTGTAGTAATTATGTCTTACGCCTTATAAATTATATACAATTGTTGTTTTTACATAATATGGCAGCACCTAAAATTAATAAATGTTTACAAAATGACTGAGCTATTAAACACCTTTATTTTTTACACACCTCTCTGATTATATTATATGTAAATATGTATGTAATTGGAAGTTTTGATTATTGGTAGGTATTCATAACCACTAGCAGATTTAACTAAGAGATAAAAGTGGTGTTCGCCCCTCCACAAGATTTACGACTAACACACGAGTAAATCAAACTAACCACTTCCTACCAATCGTTTTAGAAGAGATGAAAAAATAAAAACTAAAACAAAAAAAAAATACATTAATGAGGTACCTTCGTAGGAACTGATCCACTTGCCATTATGCTAACGAGTTGGTTTTTATTAACAGAAAATTTTCGATTTTTGTGCTTCCAGGTACAATCGCAAGAACTCAATTTCCCAATCTGTGAAATTGCAATGAGTCAATATCTATTTTCTGTATTTAATGAGAGTTTGGCTCGATTTTGTTGAAAGCATGAAATAGGACTGCCCATTAAATATTAAAGAGATATCGTTGAGGGGCTTTCAAAAATGTCCACCCTTTATCTGTTTTTAGGTCTTTCTTTCGGTTGGGGGTGCAAGGGAGACTGGTAGATTTTGTTAAGCTCTTTCTTGAAATGAGAACTATTCATTCAGAATTAGGGAATGGGTCCCAATGTGTACTTATCACTGAGAAATATATTATTCTACTATTCCAATCATCCACATTAAACAGAGTAAAACTCTCTCAACCGAGTTGAAGTATCTCGGAGTTAAACTAGACCGGAAACTCCACTGGGAGGGAAACTTCAAAGACCGCGCCCGCAAATGAAGGATGAATAAAACTACATGCAGTCTACTTAATATATACAGCACTGATAATACCCATTCTCTTCTATGGGGCACCATCTTGTGGTCGTCGTTAAACAAGGCTCTGTCCTGAGCCGAGATGAAACTGGTATAGTCAACGACGTCCAGGCTTGCCACGGGGACAATACCTTCTACATCAAAGAAATCTCGAGAATTTATGTTAAATCTTCCCCCCGTTGCAAATTTCTAGCTGGTTGCAGTGCAGTTTAAATGCATTTCAGCTGTTTACAGACCTCATATTCCGATAGGCAAAAGTTCTGGAATCTCTGCCAAGTAACACTGGTTTGGATGCCACTATCCGATTCTAATGTAGAATTGCTTGGTGATTCCGAAAGTCGAGTTAATTTTTTTTTGTCTATGTATAACTTTTCGAGATATTTGCAATTTACCGTTATTCAGCTTAAAAAAATTCATCTTAATCACGCAATCTTACGAACAAATTGATCAATCATAGTATGACAAATGAAAGCCAATGAAATTCTCCATAAACCGTGTACACATCACTTTTCAATAGGCCTGCTAGTTGCTGAGAAATTAGTTTAGAAACGTGGTTAGTTAAAAGAACGGCCCTAAAACACAAAGGATCCTATCTACAAAATCACTCAACATTATGAAACAATACACAACTGGTTATTTTAGGTTTATTTTTTTTTAATTTTTGAAATAAAGCTAAGATTAAAATCTACTACTTCACATTCCAAGAAGTGACGAATATAGCGAAACGAGTCGAAAAGATATATCAAAAGTGTCTGAATGTCTGCAAAAAAAAATCAGAAAAGTTTGTACAAATCAAAAACATAAACAAAAATGTCTCATAGATTGGACTGTACTCAAAATGTTGTAAATACATATATGTGGCAATAAAAGTCGACAGGCAGTTATTCACACCAAGTCTAGACTGGTCATTCCGTGGCCCGTGTGAACAGGGTCAAAGCTCTGGCGTGGAACAGTTTCCTCAAAAACATCAAATTTAAAGGAATCGTAAAGAAAAATTATCGAGCTGAGTGCAGGAATAATGGAGCGCGGTTTGACTAAGTTGTGGTGTCGGATTGATTCGAAGAACTATGGAAAACGTATTACTCCACCGTCTTATAAAGAAGTAAAATGAGTAAGTTAACAAATTACGCGAATCGCACAAAGATTATTCTGGTAACTTTGACTGCAACTCGGCACGGATTGCCGTGGTCCAAATTGCATAAAATTTTATTTGAATTGTTTTTAGGACAAAACCAATAAAATAGGGGGTATGCGTAAAAAAAACAACTTTGGTTTTTTAGGATAGTCTAAAGTATATTTTATAATATATACAAAAATCTTGTATGTATAAACCCAAAAAAACCTCTTTCAAAATGTTAACAATTCTCCAAAGTACTTTAAAAAGATTTATTAATCAACTTCAAGCTAAATATATATTTTTTTATTGCTGCTCCACATTGTCTTTGAGGTCATTTACATGTGAACTTGTTTATTGATTTTCAATTTTGAGTTCAAGTTTTCGAATCAACGAAATATTACCTTAAATTAATGAGCTTGTTAACAACTAGAATAATTTAAGTATTTAACACGAAACGTAAATCTATCATTCTTTTTTCGTTTTTTTTTTTTTTGGTATTTATTGAAAGAGCAACTGTAAAGCGAATAAAAAAAAAACACAAATAATTGAATATAAAATCAAAACAAACAAAGCCAATAACATACCTCGCTGACCAAACGTAAATATTTGCATTACATAAAAAAAAATAAAAAAAAACATTAACAGCAGCGACGGCAATCGAAGCCAACATCAGTTTGCCAATGTAACCGGTTATAATGGATGCGCAGATCATACATATCTGCATACTTATGGATGAACGTAAATTAGGACGTGCACTTTTTTTGCTGACAGCAAAAAAAAAAAATATTTCAAAACTTAATTTGAGGCGAAAATGTTTACAATATAAAGTTCTTAAATAACCACTAGATGAATTATCAAAAGTTCCACCAACGGAAATATTTTCCAGTCTTTGCGTATTCTTCTTCTTCTTTTTTGGCGCTGTAACCGCCTAAGCGATTTTGGCCGAGTTCAGCAAAGCACGCCAGTCGTTTCTCCTCTGTGCCAACTGACGCCAATTGGAAACGCCAAGTGAAGCCAAGTCCTTCTCCACCTGATCTTTCCATCGCAGTGGGGGCCTCCCTCTTCCTCTGCTACCACCAGCGGGTTCCGAGTTGAATACTTTCAGAGCTGGAGCGTCGGTGTCCATTCGAACGACATG